>NC_056741.1:218534565-218537065 GCF_019279795.1 Protopterus annectens | reverse complement strand
ACCCCTGATTTTTATTTAAAAGGAATGATGGATTCATTAATTTGTGACCAATGGTGAATGACAAAGTGTGCACACCACTTATGAGTGTTTTACTTTTAACAGAGACCAACTCCATTTAAGAAAATTCTATTTAAAAGGTTACCTTTTGGCATTTTAACAAGCTGAACTTAAATAAGCAAAACAATTGCCATTTTATGTGCAGTATATTATGATAAGGTGTGACACCCCACCACTGGACCACTAATCAATGACCCTCAAACCTCACCACTGGCAACAGTAGGGAACATACACTGAGCAGATGACAAGGTACACACACAGAATTTCCAGATGCAGCCCTCTGCATTAAGTGCAATTTCCTTGAAGAGCACACAGAGACCGCAATCAGTCCAGGGCTGGTTTCTCCCTCTTTCTCCAGATCCCCAATAAGACTCCACACTGGCACAGCTATAGAGTTGAGATTTCAGCTGAGTGGCCAAGCCAAGACCTCCTCTAACACCCTCTCTGTCCAACCAGTAGCTGACACACATACTCTTTGAGGTTTTACACACACACACACACACACACACACACACACACACACACACACACACACACACACACACACACACACACCTGTGAAGGGCTGACATAGGTTTATCAGCTATGTCCTCATTTGCCCAGACTCTATGGTAGTTATTGCAAAGGCTGCCAGCCTAGCTAGATAGAATTTTGTAAATAATTCTATGTCATTGTAAATATTAATGCAATCCACAGGCTCGTTCTACAAATGTAAAGAGAACTATATGTTAGGATTAAACTATATGTTGTACTGAGCTTCAAAAGTGTAACCAGAGTGCACTCTGCTGGAAGAAAGCTGATAAGTCAAACACTGTATGACTGTTTGATCTCAAGCTTGGAGACAGGATGTCTGGACCAGGAAATTATTTCTGTTCTCTTGAATTACGAGATAATTACTAAGGTTTTACACGTATAATGTATTTATTGTTGTGGCTTCCTGGCCAGATGCAGCTTACTAAGAAATGTAAATTTTGAGTTTTTATGATCCTGGATCCTGGAAATCTAAATCAGAACTGTTAAGAATGATGTAATATGAAATGACTCAGCAGTACTGTGTTATCAATTTAAGACTTTCCCAGAGAGAAAGAGAGAGGATTTTGGATTTTGTCTAAAGCTGTCAACACTCACCAGCACTTAATTGCTCTGTATGTAAGTAGGATCTTAGACTTTAGTATTTCTCTTAGGGATAGATAAAAATAGTAAGACTAGTCTAACTGTTTTCTATATTTATGTCAAGAAAATCCTACAATATTATTTTCAAAGTTTCCTGTGATCTCTGAACTCTGTAATGTCATTGTGTTGAAGTAATAAGATTTGTCTTGTGTTTTATTATTTATTATTAAATATTTTTAAACGTTTTAACCATGGCTGTTTTGTGTAAAGGTAATTTAAACTCTTAGAGTACATTGCATGTATTCAGTGATACTGTCCAAGCCACTCCAATAGCTTTATCCCTGGGTCACACTTACTATTTGGATAACAGTAATATTACACAGTGCAATAGGTCACCCTTTGGGAAGGGCAGTATTAGTAGCTGATAAATAGTGGTTTGTGGCAGTGGATTACTACCTTATAGCCTGGGCAGAAAGGGGCATAGCTGGAGTACCTGTGTCAGCCTTCACCAGAAGTGTATGTGTGTTTGTATATAACTCATATATTAAAGTATGTGTGTGTGTGTGTGTGTGTGTGTGTGTGTGTGTGTGTGTGTGTGTGTGTGTGTGTGTGTGTGTGTGTGTGTGCGTGTGTGTGTCTCAGCTACTTGGGCAGGGCACAAAGCACTGGTTGGACAGAGAGGGTGCTGGAGGTTTTAACTTGACCACTAGGCTGAGATCTGCACTCTATAGCTGTGCCAGTGGGGAGTCTTATTGAGGATCTGGAGAGAAAGGGAGAAACCAACCCCAGATTTACTGTGACTGTGATCTGTGTGTGCTCTTAAGGGAAATTGTACTTTACTGTGCATGTACTTGTTATCCTCCCCAATGTGCATGCCCCTCACTGGTGCTAGTGGTGAGGATTAAGGCTCCTTGATTACTGGGCTAGTGCTCAGGCATCACTTATGGCAGCCTTCACAGTTATCATGGCCACCAGCCAACTCCTTATCAGCTACTTTAAAGCCCTTAACAAAGGGTGTCCAATCTTACTGTGTAATATTATTATTAATACAGATAGTAATTTGACCAAGAGCAAGGCTGTTCTGAGTGGCCTACACCATGTCACCAAATAAATATGCAAGTACTCCCAGAACTTAAATATCTCTAGACAGAGCAGCAACAATGAAAGGTTTAAATATATTTAAAAATAAATAATAAAAGAACAAGACAATTCTAAATATATATTTACAGTGACATCAGAGTTCAAAACCACAGGAAATATTTAAAACAAAATTGCAGGACAGTCTCATATAAATAAAGAAAAAATATCTAAACTAAGCTTTACTATATTC
>NC_056741.1:218427065-218529565 GCF_019279795.1 Protopterus annectens | reverse complement strand
GTGATCCCATGTGATGTAGACTTCATCATTTTCTATGATTCTCTATGGCTCATGTTTTCAGTGTTTTTCAGCCACTTCGATACCATAATGTTTTTACAATCTTCAGTGTAACAATCTCGCCACATTATTATGCCTTTCAGTATACAGTCCATCTGCCATTAGAGAGTCACAGCCAGCAATAAGATGTGTGACTGTTTCTAATTCGGTTCAACTAAACCTACATATTTTTGTTTCTCCCACATGTTCAATGGACTTAGTAAACCAGTGTGTACGCAGCCCACTATCTTGGGCTGCCGATATTAACCTTTCATTTCTTGATGTAAATTCCCCTCTCCTTAACCATTCCTGCATTTGTTCTTGATCAACATGAGGCTTTTCCAGACGTTTTCTATACTTGAAACTATATTTATGTTTTCTCCACATTTCTTGCCTTCTCTCCTGGTCCTTCACCTTAAATTCTTTCTTTTGTTTTTTAGCACATTCAGTTGCTGCCTGGTTTTTATCCACTTTTGGTTTGATTTCCATTCCTGCTTGATGTCGATATACTTCTGCTAAATTAAGCAGATATGTCATCTTAGATTTATTCTCCTCATGTTTGAAAACTTTCACCACATTTGGATCTTGTGAGGTCAGTAGATATGTGTGGAGTCCCACAATTGCAGATCTATACGTGTAATCATTTTCAAGGAGGCCCATCCCTCCTTCATAATGGGGAATATATAATCTTGGTATGCACTGATTTTTATAAATCATTTGGCAAGCATGAAGCATCCTTCTTGTTTTAATATCCAATCTATCCAACACTTTTTGGGGCCAGTCAATCACTCCAAAACTATAAGTTAGGACAGGAAGAGCAAATTGATTTAGAGCTTGGATCTTGTTCCTAGGTGTCAATGCTGTTTTCAGGATTCATTTAAGGCTTCTAAAGTACTCCTTACTAAGCTTTATTCTCACTTGTTCATGTTTTATTGCTGATCCTTCATCAATTCTTAAGTATTTATACACCCCCTCTTGCTCAAGTTCTTTTATATTGCATTCTTGTCCCAAACTGATGTTTTCCTGGTGCTACAATTTTCCTTTTTTAAAGGTTGCTTTTGCACATTTATCAAGACCAAATGACATTCCAATATCATCTGAAAATGTTTTGACAATCTGCAGCTGTGCTTTCAGTTCCTCATTTGATGAGCTACACAATTTTAAATCATTGACAAAGAGAAGATGAGAAGTCATTAGACTCCGTTGTTTTCTAGAAGCCAAATTATAGCCATGACCTAAGCTGTTAAGTAAACAACTTAATGGATTAATGGCAAGGCAAAATAGCAACGGTGACAGGGACTCACCTTGGAAGATCCCCTATGGATTTTTATCCCTGGGATAATAATCTGTCCGTTATCATGGCTTAATTGCAAAGTGGTCTGCCACTGTTTCATGGTTACTATAATGTGATCAATCAGTGTAGGATGTACACTTTAAGCACTCTTTTATCCATGAATGTGAGATACTATCAAATGCTTTTTTATAGTCAAGCCATGCCATACTTAGATTCTTCCCTTTCTTACAGTTCTCCACTATAACTTTATTTAACAACAATTGATCCTTTGTTCCATATGACTTTCTTTTATTGCCCTTTTGTTCTACTGCCATAATTGAGTTTTCTTCTAAATGACTATAAGCTGTGTCGGCGTCAATCCATGTGTATAGTTTATACATCGACGGAAGACAAGTTATTGGTCTATAATTTTTAGGGTAGCTTGCAGGTTCACTCTTAAGTAAGAGCATTGTTTTTCCTGTTGTTAACCAGTGCGGTGTCTGTTCGGGTTGTGCATATAAATAGTTCTTACTAATGGCTAGATCCTCATGTGAAGAAATTAATACTTTAAGCCAAAAGTTAGGTACTGCATCTGGGCCTGGGGTTTTCCAATTAGAGGCTTTTCTCAACCTTGTTTCGATCTCTCTGGCTGTTATTTCATCCCATTTCATATTCTGTACCTTTAAACTTCTTATTTTTTCTTTTACTTCTTCTATCCTTTTAGCATCTTTGTTATGTTCCACAGGATCTTCATAGATACTTCTCCAAAGTGCATCTATTGCCTCTTTTTTTGGCGGCCTGTCAATTCCTTTTAACTTATTTCCCAATTCTCTATAAAACTTTTTTGAGTCATTAGTAAATTGCTTATTTTGTGCTTTTCCCTTATATTTATCTTCGTATCTTTTGAGTCTTTCCGCCTGTTTTGAGATTTTTAGTTTGTTATCTCCAATAGTGCATAATAGATCCTGGTCTGTTCTAGTACTGTGCATTGCTTTCATCACATCAATCTTTCTTAAGATTTTTGTTGATTTGTTCCCTCTTCTATAATCTTCTAACAATGACACTTCTTGTCTTAGCTGCTTTATTTATTTATTTATTTATTCATATTTGTTGACTGGGTGTGTCCGACTGGACGTAGGTCCATTTTCAGCGGAGGCCCGGGGAGAAAAGCTCCAAATGATTTATAGTTTTCTCTATTCAATATTTCCATGATGGTATTCACTTTCACCCCCTCCTTTTCCCTCGCCACCCTATGTTCCAGTGGTTGAAATTTATCAGTTATTAATTTAGCAGCACAGTAATATAGTCTGTTTTCTTCTGTTATATCGCATGGATGTCTATGGACAGTCCTAATTACTGTGTTCATTTGTTTTATCAAGCTTCTGACTTTTGGGGTTTTATTAGCCTTCTGCAGTCTATTTCTCTCATTGATCTTGATATATCTGTCTTTGTCTATTAAATCAAGCAACTCTTCTCTTAACTCCTTTTCTTCCATACTGAGGGAACATCTCTTATTTTCCATTTCCTGTGGGCATTCTATAGAAAGTTCTATAACATCTTCTTGTGGCATATTCTCTTCAATTTCCTCCTGTGTCTTCTGTTGTTTTGTCATATGGAAACTCACTGGCCTATCACTCCTCAACATTGACTGCATCGGAGTTTTCACAGTTTCCTGTTCCTTTCCTTCCTGTCTAGCTTCAAGTGAACTTTTATACTGGTTTCCTGTGGAAGGCTCCAAAATATCTTGATATGGCACCTGACCTATTCCTTCCTGTTCCACTGGTTTCCCCTTAATTTGGATATCCATTGCTCTATCCTGTTGTGGTGCTTTCTGCATTTGATTTTCTACACTGAATCCTTCTATTTGCAGCTGTTCCATTACCTCAGTTTCTGTTTCTTTGACTTCTCCATCACTAATCTCTTTTTCTACTTTTCCTCTTAGTCTTCTTATTTTTTGTATTGTAAACTTTTCCATATCCGGATTCCTTTCCCTATTTTTTTCAAATATCTTTGGTGCTGCTCTTTTTGTATTAGTTAGTTTTGCTTTCTCCTTTGCCTAAATATTACACCATATTAAATCTCTTTTCCTTTCCCCTGTCCATATTTCCTCTTCACATCTCCTGATCTTCTTGCTTTTCCTTATTCTAGGGACTCACTCCATCATGTTGCGATGTAGTCTGTTTTAGACCTGCTACATTAAATCCTTCACTTCGCAGGCACTCCATAACTTCAACTTCTATTTCTTTAACTTCTGCTTTACTAATCATCTTTTCTACATTAAATCTTTGTGCTTTTAGTCTTTTTATTGTGATTTTTTTTATATCTGGATGCCTTTACCTGTATTTTTCTTTTAATATCTTTGAAAATGCCTTCTGTATATTAGTTAACTTGGCTTTCTCCTTTGCATAAATATTGCACCATATCAGATCTCTCTTTGTTTCCCATGTCCATATTTCAGTGTGAGCAATGCAATTTGCAATAAGTTATGTGCATTGTTGCTTTTTTTCCCTTGAGGTTACCGACATAGCTGTAAAAAGCTTTGTGGTTGTCCTTTGCCTGAAAAGCTACAGTTTCTTCAAATTTAGGCTTTGAAGTATTATTCAACCCTCTTAGTTAGATGTTTAGATTAGTCAGGGGGCTTTTACTGTGTAGGACTTTGTTCCACCTAAGCTTGGCCAAGATCTTTTTTCTTTTGTTGTATAACTATTTGATATTGTTATTCCGCCTGGGTGGCTTGTCGTTTGAGTGTCTCATATTCTTAATACAAGTGGGCACAGCTTGCTCTATATAACTATTAAAATGGCTGTATAGAGATTTTGTAAATAGTTCAGCAAATGCTATGGAGTTTACTGGGTTTGGGGGAGCTTGGAATTTAGCCAAGGTATCGGTTAGTAGACACAGGTTAACTTTGGAATAGTTCCTAAAGGTTTTTGGTTTTGCTGGGTCTCCAGATTTAATTTTTATTTCTAGGAATACTGCCTTATGGTCAGATCAGATGAGCAAAGACATTCCATTGGGTGAGGAATACGGCTCCCTCTTGTTTGTGAGTATAAAGTCAAGGATGTTTGTAGCCCTGGTAGGAGAATGTAACAACTTTTCCTGGATGTTGTTACTAATAAAGTCTAGGAATTGCTGGGCTTGTGCATTAGACCTGGTATAGGATTCCCAGTCTATAGAGGGTTAGTTGAGATTCCCTATGAAGATCGTATTGCTCTGAATGATGAGAAACTCTAGCACATTGAGACAGGCAGAATGTGTTTTCTTGGACATATAGGTTGCAAGGATATGGTATGAGACCCTGTTTATGATGATTTGCACATGTATGAATTCCAGTGGGCCACACACTTTAACTAGACTGGTTGTGAGGCTGTTTTTGATATAGACTGAGACTCTTCCACCTTTAGTTCCCTCCTGTGCAGTAGCTGCATTATAACCTCACATTGCCAGGGCACTCTCAACACCTTTAAACCATGTTTCCATAACTACACAGTTGTCTATACTCTTCATGGACAGGAAGGCTTGTAGGCAGTGGAGTGTCTTGCTAAGACTTTTAGCATTGAACAGTACCACCTTTAGATATTCCTTCAGATTTTGGTTAAGTCAGGATGTTTTTCATTTTGACATTCCCTAAAAAAGGCACTATGGTCATGGAAAAGGTTTTTGCCAGTATCCACAAACCTAAAGGGGATAAGTGCAGACCATCCCTGGAAAAGCAGCATGGTCCGTCAGCCATGTCCTCCCAGGCCATTAAATATTGTACCCCCGGACTGACACCAGAAGCTAAGCCAATTTTTAAAATCAATCGTATTATGTTGCTAACATTGCATCATCCTTGGACAAGGTAGTATGCTGCTTAGTGCTAGGTTCATACTGTCCTAAGACATGTAATCTGTGAGCTTAATCATGTCTCACTTCATATAGTCAAGGGAGGGTATATCTCAAGCCAGTAACATCCACATGGACTATGACAGAGTTATACTGCTACCTGTGGTTCAATGAACTGAGTGCCTGTATGACTTGACGGATTATAATTCTAGAAATGTGGCTAACCGTGACTCTCTCCTTACTCATTCTGGTGAGAGGGACATATGTGTGCCTCACTATAGAAGTACTGATAACAGGAAATTTGGCTGTGTGCTGGTTTGCTTTAAGGTCTTAGCAATAGAGACACTGTATGCAGTGCTACTATGTGTAGATGTGGGTGATGTTTTAATGCAGTGTTTATGTGATTGCTGAGAATCCTTTTTTTGATTGTGCTATGCATGAGATCTTAGTGTTTTAGGAAGGTTACTTGTAAGTGCCTCAGCATAAGGAGATTTATGTTTAGGGTCTTTACCCTATGCAGTAGGTATGGCGCAAGTGTCCCTGACAATCTCTATAGGATTAGATTTGGTTGTATAAGAGAGTTTTGCCTCCAGCATTAAAGTGTATTTACAACTCTTGCATACTTTATCTGTTTTATTATGAATACTTGTCAGTGTATATAAGGCGATTGTTGCAATGTCTCAAAACACCCATCTCAACCAAAGTGAACACAGAATGGGTTGGGAAGTGCATATCTATGGCTATTAGGGAGGACTGAGGGCAATTTAAATATTAAACACAAGGAACTTGATGAGCAATGCTCAGCTATGTGAAAACCAGTAAGGAGCGGATAAAACAAATATACAAACATACAAGGATGCCAAACTGCAGAAAAGTTTAATGGAAAATAAAACTTAAGCCCTTTTGTCCCAAATATAAAGATTTTCCATTAAACTTCTCTACAGTGTGGCATCCTTGTATGTTTTAATGCTCAGCTATGTGCAAAATCAATGCTCAAGTAATTAAAAATGTCTGTCTGGACAGTAAGACTATTTTAAGGGAAACATACACAGCGAAAGATCAGCATCTACACAGAGTACACAGAGGGACTGTGAGATGTCTGTACGGATAGCAGCAGTTGTAACTAAAGACCATAAAATGTCAAAAACTACAAGATATTTAGCACAGAAACACTCAATTAAATCAGCTATGGTAAAAACAATATGAAAAACAATTGCCAAAACAATAAATATGGTAAAGGAAGTCTAAGCTTCCTCGTAGGTTATGAGCAGCAGAGATTTGATTAAAAACACAAATAAGGCCCTGTAGCCAATCAAAAGCAGCACACTCTTCTTTTCTTTACACAATCCCAGACCAGAAAATGGCTCAGATCCCCTCTACTATCACTGAAGTGGAACCAAGGCAGTTCTAAGACTGTAAAAAAGGGCAAAAAGTGCAGATATTCAGCAAAGAAACACTCAGTTAATGTAATGAAAAATAATTGCCCAAGCTGTGGATATGACAACGTAAGTCTTCGTTTTTATAGACTTTAGCAGAAACCAGCAACATTCTTCTTCTCAGGTAGTATGTTTGCCAAATGTTACCAAATGCCTCAGGGCCAGAGATTTAAAGTTTAAACAATCTAGTCATCTAGCCAATTAAATAAAGGTATGGTAAGACGTATACCAACAATTCCCAGCTCAGAAGAGCATAGACTATCCACTCCTGCTACAAGAGTGTAAAAAAATAAACCTTCCTAATGTAAAATAACTGGTTTGGAGCCTAAGCAAGGCCCTGGATAAAGGACATTCAGTACACACAGCTTACCTTGACTTGGCCAAGGCCTCTGACACAATCTCCCACTCAGGCATCATCGAAAATCTAACACAACTTGGAGTAAATCCTTGTCTCATCAGGGGGTGGCCAACTGGTTCACCATTATGACCCACAAGGTAAAAATAAGTGCCTCCACCTTTGACAGCAGACCTGTCACTAGTGCTGTTCCCCAGAGATCTGTCCTGGGACCCTTACTGTTTGGCATCTACTTCTCAGAGGTCGAGGGAAAGACAAAAGGCCTGGGGCTGACCAACTTTGCAGATGACTGCTGTCATTGACTCCATAATGATGCTAACATATTGCAAGAGGGTCTTACAGCAACATATGACTGGTGCCAAAGTCATGGCCTTAAGTTAAATGCAAAAAAAGTATTATCATACCATTTGGCAAAAATACAGCCCCTACTGATTACCACATTACTGATTACCACATCAATGGCAACCCCCTAAACACACAACCTGTGGTGAGAGACCTGAGTACTCAGGTTGACAACAATTTCCCATTCGACCATCATGTAGAGGCAGTGTTCAGAATAGCCTTTTACTTGGTTCATCTCATAAGTGAAAGGATTGCATCCAGAAAAAAGGAAGTTATTACCACTCTGTACTCCACCCTCAATAGACCAATAATTGAGTATAATGCCCTGCTTGGAATGTACCTCTCCAAACACCTGCACCAAATGGAAAGGCCACAGAAATACCTCACAAAGAGAATTCATGGCCTTTAACACCTGTCATATGTGGTTCAAATCACTTTCATTTTACTTGGTATTGCACAGATTGCTCAGAGGTGATCTGTGTCTCACCTACAAGGCAATCTGGGACCCTGCCCTACTAGAGATGCTCCATATCTGTAATTCTAACTCTTTGCATGTTACTTGCTCGAAAGGCCTAAATCTGATATGCAACATCAGTAAAACCTGCTAGAGAGACAGGTTTGTCTCCCAGGGGCTACCCCATCTCTGGAATAGACTTGACATACACATCAAACAGAGTACCTCGCTGACCCTCTTCAAGTACAACCTTAATGAGTGGATGGAAAACCACAAATTTGCCCCAGGGAGGTTTTTACTTGCATCCCTCATTGACAGGGTGACAGATACTGACTGAGGTTTCTTTTTTTGGGGATAGAATCTTGTGTTGGCTTGTAAGGGACCCAGGGCCATTAGCCTAGTAACCTCCAGGCACAATAAGCCTTCACCGGCAATTCTGAGCTCAGAAGGGTGGATGCTACTGTCTTCTCTCACAAGAATGTAGACCACACACCTATTTAATGTAAACTAACTGTTTTGAAGCCCACATGATTAGACCAGAGCAAAGACACTTTTAGAATAATGGACCACAACCAGAAATTCCCAACTCAGAAGAATGTTAAGTTACCTCTCCTGCCACAAGAGTTTATACTAAAGACCTTATTAATGTACAATAATTAGTTTGGAGCTCATGTGCTTAAATCAGAACTATGAGGCTTAGAATAACAGTTACAATGTAATCAGGCTACTAACAAGCAGTAATACATGCACCAGATTAAATGCAACTGAACTAGTCACCTGACAATGTAAACCTTGGCTCAATATGGTTGTCACTGCTGAAGTGACACCCCGACCCCATGTGAAAAATGGGAAAAGGGGTTGAGGATGGATAGAGGGATTTTAAGAACATTCATCAAAAAGCTAAATAAAGTAGGAATAAGCACACATACAGTAAAAGCAGATGACTAAAGTACATTCTTTAGTAAGTGGAAAGGTGCAAGCAGAAGATAATTCATGCTTAGGAGACTAAGAGAGCAAGGGTGGGGGGCTTTCCAGTTGACCTCTCCATGCTCAGTAGAGTGAGCTGATGAGATGAAGCTGGGAGGAGTGTCCAAAGGGGCAATTCAAAAGCCACAACATTTAAAAGCACAATAGGAGTACAGTGGGTGGGTGGAAAAATAGCCAAATGCAGACATAAATCAGCAATAGTCAGGCAGAGAACAATAAGTGACACAACACTATAGCTAAATAAAGATGCCATTAAACACTGGTAGTTAAATGAGGAATTCTGTTTCTCAGCTAATCCCTCTAATTACCTGGAATTTATTCAGTGCTTGCAAAAGAATTCTTTAGTGTTTGCAGAATTTGTGCATTTCTTTATGATATCATGCCTATACTGTGCTAATCAGCTAGCTGCCACTGCCGTTACTGAAGTTGCACACTTTTAGTTCTTAACTGGATAAATGAAACAGCTGTTTACAGTTGCGATATGAGCTAGAAATCTTAGATGAAAAGCTATGTCATGAAAATGACAGGGAACTGGAGTTATCAATTAGATACAAGAGATTATATACAAGCAATACTTCCACAAACATAATTTATAGCCATTAGATACAGACATTTTCTATGACTAATTCAGATTTACAACATAAGAAAGTTGATGAAAAGGAATGCAATTATAGGAAGAAATGTGGGTAGTTAATAAAGTAGAAGGGCTAAAGGAAATTGATCTGGATTTTGAAATGATATAATCATTTTTTTTTAATTAATCAGAGAAAATACTTAAAGGAATATGAACAGTTGACCAATGCAAACACCCCCCACAGGTCACAGCTACTGCTAGACACTCAACCAGGACCAAGGATAACTAAAATAAAACCACAAACTCGCAGTTGAAACATATTTTTTAATGTACAAGGTTTAGCGGTTTAGTCTGTAATAACAAATGAAACTTCATGACAGCAATGGACATTTCCCTTAGTTCCCTTGTTATACACTTTAATTACATACCAATTAATAATTAACCAATCAAAAATGAGAGGATTTTTTTTTTTTTTTCTGACTCTATATTATATATTCTAACCATATCAGCTAATGTGCTATACCATTGCAGGCCAGTTGATATACAAAGAGCTTTTAAATTATTACAACAGGTTTTGAATTAAAGCATGTTGAAGAACCCAAGTGTCATTTCAGTTCTGAAAAGGTAATGGAGTTTAGAGATTTGTTTTAATAATTCTGTTTAACAAATCCCTGTGTATGATCTGTGCTTTTGCAAATAACATTCTTTGCAAACACTAAAAATTCTAGACCTCAGATATGGTATTCTGTTTCATTCTGCCACATAACAGTTACTTATTCATCAGAGAACAAAGGCAAATCATAAATTTATTTTATTTATTTATTTATTTTACATTTGTTGACCGGGAGAATCCGACTGGATATATGTCCATTTTCAGCGGAGGCCCGGGGAGAAAAGCTCCACATATAGAGTAAAATTACATACAGGGTAAGATAGGTACATATTAATACATATTGTAATAACCAACATAGTTTCTAGATAGTATACATAGACAAGACATTATTAGGAGAAGATGGGCACAGGCAAAGAGAAATTTACTTATACTAGATAGTCTAACTAGATAAAGAGCGGAAAGGAGTTAGGAAGTATAGAGCAGGTAGCAAGATTTGTTATAGGGGTAATAGAGAAGATTCAGAGAGTACATCAGGAAGGAGATTAGTTGATAGATGAGAAAGGCAGTAGGCAATGTAGAAAAATGTTAATCTGGATATGAGCATTGGCAAAGCCAATGAGACTGGAGATGGTGGGTAAGACTTTTTTTGAATTGGGGTAGGGAGGTAATGGTGGTAATAATAGGTGGGAGGGAGTTCCATAACTTACCAATGGAGTTAGCAAATAATGCATCTCCTCCAGAGTTGAAGGATTTGACTGTTTGAATGAGTGTTCTACTCGAGGACCGAAGACTATTTAGATTGGTATATGGTATGATTAATTTACCCAGTGCTGGGGACTTTTCAGGGTGTTTGAGTATTTTGAATGCCTCAATGAGTTGGTTTAGTTGAAGAAGGTTTGGGAGTTCTAACCAGCCAAGATATTTTAGGTTAATACAATGATGGGTTCTATATGGTTTACCAGTTGCAAATCTGGCTATATGGTTGTAGGAGCATGATAGTTTATTTAGGTCTGATTTGTTAAGGTTGGTAAATAATGGAGAGGCGTATAGAAGGGTAGAGAGTAAGTGCGAGCGAGCTAGGGTAACTTTTGCATTTGGTGTTAGAAAGGATTTGATTCTGTATAGTGACCCCAGTTTCTTGTTAACGGTCTTAATGGTGTGATTAATATGGATGTCGAATTTGAGTTTATTATCAATGGTCACTCCTAATAGTTTAGTTAACAGATAATGTCTGGGGAGATAATTGTCCCATTATTGGATTGTATGGTAAAGGCAGTGTTTGGGAGTTTTTGAGTAGGATGGAAGAGTAGTAATTTGGTTTTCTTTGGATTCAGAATTAGTTGCCGTCCGGCTAGCCACTTCTCTATTGCTGTGAAACAGCTTTGGGTGTTAGATAGTAGTTTGTCAAGGGATTTGTCAGAACATATTAATGTCGAGTCATCTGCATATTGAATACAGGTGGCCTCAGGGATAACTTTATGAAGGTCATTAATAAAGACTGAAAAGAGAAGTGGACCCAGTATGGACCCTGTGGAACTCCAATGGTATTTGGAAGGAGGTTGGAGAGCTTATTATGCCAAAGTACTGCTTGCTTCCTACCAGAGAGATAGGCCTGAAACCAGTTTAGGGTTAAGTTATCCAGGTGGAGGTTTCTTAGGGTATCATGGAGTAGTCGGTGGTTTACCATGTCAAAGGCCTTTGATAAATCTAGAAAGAGTGCAGAAGATGTATTTTTATTGTTCCGGTTTTTGTTTATTATATCTGTAAAAGAGAGGAGCGCTGTAGTAGTGCTGTGATTGGGTCTAAAGCCATGTTGAGAGTTGGTGAGGAGATTATTCTGTGTAAGATAGTGAATGAGTTGTGTGTGTAGGCATTTTTCCATGATTTTGGCTAGTGGTGACATTATGGCTATAGGTCGGTAGTTTGATAAGTCAGTGGATGTGCCGCCTTTGTGAAGTGGGATTACATATGATATTTTCCATATTGAGGGAATTGTAGATTCGGAAATGGTACGATTGATAAGTATAGAGATGGGGTAAGCTATGTCTTCTGCAGTTATTTGTAAGTATTCAGCTGGTAGGAGGTCTGCAGAGGGGGTGCTTGGTTTAAGTTTTTGAAGTAAGGATCTAATGGAGGAAGTGGAGACTGGTTGTAGGTGGAAGGTCTGAAGGGGTTTTGGAGTGAGTTCTGTAGCAGTGGAGGTATGGTGGATAGTTGGTTAGCTAGGGTTTGGATAGTATCAGTGAAGAAAGTGTTAAAGGTATTGGCTACTTCTTCTGGGTTTTTATCTGCTATAATTTCTGGGGTAGGAGTGGTGGATTTCCCAGGATGGAGAAGTTTATTTAGACCTGCCCAAAATTTTTGAGGGTTGTTTTGATGTTTATTTTGAAGTTGGCAGTAGTAGTTACTTTTGTCTATTAGTATGGCTTTTTTTGTCATATTTCTTTGTTGCTGAAATTTAATGCGTCTCACGGCGTTTTGGTTGTACCATTTTTCCCAGGATTTGTTTCTGAGTTTTATTTTAGATTTTGTTTCTTTTGTAAGCCAAGGTGTAATATTTGTTTTAGTTTTGATTAGTCTTTTTGGGGCATGAGTATTAAGTATGTTTAGGAAAGTGGTATTAAATTTAGAAACTGCCTCTTCTAGGGGGAGGTACTAAGAGTTGCCCAGTTACAGGATCTAAGTTCCATTTTAAACTTTTCTAGGTCAAAATTTTTCTTATTTCTTATAGACATATACGTGGGAGGTATAGGACTACCTGTTTTATTTTTCCTTATATATGTTATAAGGTGATCGCTGAGTTCATTTGGGAGGGTCCCAGATGTATACATTTGGGGTTGACTGTTTATGAGGATCCAGTCAAGGATACTCTCTTTTTGGTTTGAGTTCCCAACTCTGGTAGCAGAGGTGATGGTCTGAGAGAACCCATGGAGATTTATATGGGTAGGGTTAGTCTCGGAGGAGCATAGTTGCCAGTCAATGTTAATATCACCCAGGATTATAGTTTCCTGTGGGTAGTTATTGGTTAGCCAGTTAAGAATGCTTTCCAATGTTTCAGAGTTTTTCCCCGGAGGGATGTACATTACAATTAGATTAATACTTTTTTTTCTATTAAGCTGTAGTTTTAGAGCAAGTATCTCAGCATTAGAGATTTGTGGTGGCTGAGTAGGGTTAAAGCTGAGATTTAGATTATTTTTGTAGAGGACTGCAATGCCGCCACCCTTTTTTTTATACGGTCGGCTCTATGCATATTATAGCCTGGTGGGATAATCTCATTGTCATTGGTCCCTGGTTTTAGCCAAGTTTCTGTTAAACACATAATGTCTGGGAGGTGGGTAGCTAGTAGAGCATGGAGGTTATGTATTTTATTGTTGATGCTTCTAATATTTAAGTGGCAGATATGAAGGGAGTTATTATATCTTGGTGGGGTATTAGAGTTGATTTTTGCTGTGGGGCCTGGGTTTGGGTGGACATCTCCATCTTTAGTGATGCTTTTTCTGAGATATTCCACCAGCCTCATCAGTTTCTGTAACAATTTCTGCCCTTGTTTAGATTTGGGGCGTGTTTGGTCTGGTTTGTAAGGGTAGTAGTAATTAGAATTTGTGGTTTTTCTGAATAGTTGTTGGGTTGTGTTGGTGGTATTATACAGAGGTAGGGGAGCTTTAGTTTGATATCTGGGGTAATGGAAACCTGAGTAGGGTTGATCTTCATATTTGGTTGTAAGGTAAAGTATGGTAATTAATGGAAGTAGAAAGGATAAAACTATTAGTGTTGTCCTTTTTTTACCCTGTAGGGCGGATAAAGTTTTCTTTGAGCTGGGGTGCATTGTTGTAGGAGGAGAGTAGGAGCCTTTGCTTTTTTTAAAGATTGAAGGGGAGGAGGGTTTTGGTGTTTGCAAGGGGGTGGGGGGAGAGAAGGAGTGATAATTTGGTTGGCTAGGAAAGATAGAGGGCGTGGCTACTGAACTATAAATGTGGGACTACTGGGGGCGGGTGGAATTTGGGGGCAGGGCGGGGCGCGGAGCGAGCCCGAGCGGAGCGGGGATTTTCCAGTTCCAAATTGACTATGGGCAAGTGGAAAACAGGCAAGTAGAATGTTAATGCAGGAAGTAACCCAATAGATTATATACTTTATTTTTAGGAGCTCTGTTTGTTACCAGTAGCTTTGGGGGATATAGCATTAACTTTAATTTATGTGGACTTAACTGCTGTTTCTTAGAACCCAGTGCACCAGCGGTTATACTTATATAACAGGATATATTTTAGTTAAAATAGACTGTAGATAAAGTGATTAACCTTTATATTTGGTTGATTTGAAGGCACAAGTGATGAGAGCTTTTCTGTGGGTACTGTTCTGTTTAAGCGACCCTCAGGATAGGAAGCATATAGCCAGGAGGGAAAGTAGAAAGGGTAGTGCCTGTGAGGAGAGAACGCAGATACATAGATAGATTTTACATCTTTCTCATATGCAGTTATAGTTCAAATGGTAAGCGATATGACTTGAAAATCAAACTGTTTGTGCAATATGTAGTGAAAACTCACAATAATAGAGTACAATTCAAAGTTTAAAACAAAGCGTTGGTAGAACTCTAATAAGCTAACTGTTTAACACACAGCGGCAGGAAGATTCAAGTTCGCTATCTCCAGATTACAATGCAAGCATGTTCCAACAGTTATTCTTAAGAGTGACTAACAATTGCTGCGTAGTGTAATCCTTCCTCACTACAGCCTTGTTGCTGATATTAGTGCAACGCACTTACTAGATGTTCACCACGCTAACAATAGTATATGCAGAGCCGAGAAATACTCGGAATTAGTTAAAAGTACTAAGCGCTAACCGCTAAATAACAGCAAGTATATTTTTAACCTTCAGTTATTAGAGTAAAGCCAGCAGACTTCAGTACATTATAACTATAATACTAACTACTTGTTAGGTAAGCGTGCTACACGCTAATAAACAGTAGCCCTCTACGCAGTTAAAAGCTAAGTCCCTGCGTGTAGATTTAACAGATATACAGTAACAGATATACAGTATTTTATAGGCAAATCTCCTCACAAAGTATTGTCGCAAAACAAAGTAGTCAAAAGAAACACAGTTACATACCCTGGTTTAAGGGCTAGCGACTAGGTTCAGGAAGACAGGAGTAAGCAGTGATTTAAAAATGGCGCTACTTGAGGGTAGATAAATAACCTTACCTGCGTCACAGGTAGGAGGAGGAGGGAGCAAGGGTTTTCTTTGTTTTTTTTGTTTTTTTCTCTTTGTCTTTTTCTTTTTCCAGTTCCAAATTGACTATGGGCAAGTGGAAAACAGGCAAGTAGAATGTTAATGCAGGAAGTAACCCAATAGATTATATACTTTATTTTTAGGAGCTCTGTTTGTTACCAGTAGCTTTGGGGGATATAGCATTAACTTTAATTTATGTGGACTTAACTGCTGTTTCTTAGAACCCAGTGCACCAGCGGTTATACTTATATAACAGGATATATTTTAGTTAAAATAGACTGTAGATAAAGTGATTAACCTTTATATTTGGTTGATTTGAAGGCACAAGTGATGAGAGCTTTTCTGTAGGTACTGTTCTGTTTAAGCGACCCTCAGGATAGGAAGCATATAGCCAGGAGGGAAAGTAGAAAGGGTAGTGCCTGTGAGGAGAGAACGCAGATACATAGATAGATTTTACATCTTTCTCATATGCAGTTATAGTTCAAATGGTAAGCGATATGACTTGAAAATCAAACTGTTTGTGCAATATGTAGTGAAAACTCACAATAATAGAGTACAATTCAAAGTTTAAAACAAAGCGTTGGTAGAACTCTAATAAGCTAACTGTTTAACACACAGCGGCAGGAAGATTCAAGTTCGCTATCTCCAGATTACAATGCAAGCATGTTCCAACAGTTATTCTTAAGAGTGACTAACAATTGCTGCGTAGTGTAATCCTTCCTCACTACAGCCTTGTTGCTGATATTAGTGCAACGCACTTACTAGATGTTCACCACGCTAACAATAGTATATGCAGAGCCGAGAAATACTGAATTAGTTAAAAGTACTAGCGCTAACCGCTAAATAACAGCAAGTATATTTTTAACCTTCAGTTATTAGAGTAAAGCCAGCAGACTTCAGTACATTATAACTATAATACTAACTACTTGTTAGGTAAGCGTGCTACACGCTAATAAACATTAGCCCTCTACGCAGTTAAAAGCTAAGTCCCTGCGTGTAGATTTAGCAGATATACAGTAACAGATATACAGTATTTTGTAGGCAAATCTCCTCACAAAGTATTGTCGCAAAACAAAGTAGTCAAAAGAAACACAGTTACATACCCTGGTTTGAGGGCTAGCGACTAGGTTCAGGAAGACAGGAGTAAGCAGTGATTTAAAAATGGCGCTACTTGAGGGTAGATAAATAACCTTACCTGCGTCACAGGTAGGAGGAGGAGGGAGCAAGGGTTTTCTTTGTTTTTTTTTTTTTTCTTTGTCTTTTTCTTTTTCCAGTTCCAAATTGACTATGGGCAAGTGGAAAACAGGCAAGTAGAATGTTAATGCAGGAAGTAACCCAATAGATTATATACTTTATTTTTAGGAGCTCTGTTTGTTACCAGAAGCTTTGGGGGATATAGCATTAACTTTAATTTATGTGGACTTAACTGCTGTTTCTTAGAACCCAGTGCACCAGCGGTTATACTTATATAACAGGATATATTTTAGTTAAAATAGACTGTAGATAAAGTGATTAACCTTTATATTTGGTTGATTTGAAGGCACAAGTGATGAGAGCTTTTCTGTGGGTACTGTTCAGTTTAAGCGACCCTCAGGATAGGTAGCATATAGCCAGGAGGGAAAGTAGAAAGGGTAGTGCCTGTGAGGAGAGAACGCAGATACATAGATAGATTTTACATCTTTCCCATATGCAGTTATAGTTCAAATGGTAAGCGATATGACTTGAAAATCAAACTGTTTGTGCAATATGTAGTGAAAACTCACAATAATAGAGTACAATTCAAAGTTTAAAACAAAGCGTTGGTAGAACTCTAATAAGCTAACTGTTTAACACACAGCGCAGGAAGATTCAAGTTCGCTATCTCCAGATTACAATGCAAGCATGTTCCAACAGTTATTCTTAAGAGTGACTAACAATTGCTGCGTAGTGTAATCCTTCCTCACTACAGCCTTGTTGCTGATATTAGTGCAACGCACTTACTAGATGTTCACCACGCTAACAATAGTATACGCAGAGCCGAAATACTGAATTAGTTAAAAGTACTAGCGCTAACCGCTAAATAACAGCAAGTATATTTTTAACCTTCAGTTATTAGAGTAAAGCCAGCAGACTTCAGTACATTATAACTATAATACTAACTACTTGTTAGGTAAGCGTGCTACACGCTAATAAACAGTAGCCCTCTACGCAGTTAAAAGCTAAGTCCCTACGTGTAGATTTAACAGATATACAGTAACAGATATACAGTATTTTATAGGCAAATCTCCTCACAAAGTATTGTCGCAAAACAAAGTAGTCAAAAGAAACACAGTTACATACCCTGGTTTGAGGGCTAGCGACTAGGTTCAGGAAGACAGGAGTAAGCAGTGATTTAAAAATGGCGCTACTTGAGGGTAGATAAATAACCTTACCTGCGTCACAGGTAGGAGGAGGAGGGAGCAAGGGTTTTCTTTGTTTTTTTTTTTTTCTTTGTCTTTTTCTTTTTCCAGTTCCAAATTGACTATGGGCAAGTGGAAAACAGGCAAGTAGAATGTTAATGCAGGAAGTAACCCAATAGATTATATACTTTATTTTTAGGAGCTCTGTTTGTTACCAGTAGCTTTGGGGGATATAGCATTAACTTTAATTTATGTGGACTTAACTGCTGTTTCTTAGAACCCAGTGCACCAGCGGTTATACTTATATAACAGGATATATTTTAGTTAAAATAGACTGTAGATAAAGTGATTAACCTTTATATTTGGTTGATTTGAAGGCACAAGTGATGAGAGCTTTTCTGTGGGTACTGTTCTGTTTAAGCGACCCTCAGGATAGGAAGCATATAGCCAGGAGGGAAAGTAGAAAGGGTAGTGCCTTTATATTTGGTTGATTTGAAGGCACAAGTGATGAGAGCTTTTCTGTGGGTACTGTTCTGTTTAAGCGACCCTCAGGATAGGAAGCATATAGCCAGGAGGAAAGTAGAAAGGGTAGTGCCTTTATATTTGGTTGATTTGAAGGCACAAGTGATGAGAGCTTTTCTGTGGGTACTGTTCTGTTTAAGCGACCCTCAGGATAGGAAGCATATAGCCAGGAGGGAAAGTAGAAAGGGTAGTGCCTTTATATTTGGTTGATTTGAAGGCACAAGTGATGAGAGCTTTTCTGTGGGTACTGTTCTGTTTAAGCGACCCTCAGGATAGGAAGCATATAGCCAGGAGGGAAAGTAGAAAGGGTAGTGCCTTTATATTTGGTTGATTTGAAGGCACAAGTGATGAGAGCTTTTCTGTGGGTACTGTTCTGTTTAAGCGACCCTCAGGATAGGAAGCATATAGCCAGGAGGGAAAGTAGAAAGGGTAGTGCCTTTATATTTGGTTGATTTGAAGGCACAAGTGATGAGAGCTTTTCTGTGGGTACTGTTCTGTTTAAGCGACCCTCAGGATAGGAAGCATATAGCCAGGAGGGAAAGTAGAAAGGGTAGTGCCTTTATATTTGGTTGATTTGAAGGCACAAGTGATGAGAGCTTTTCTGTGGGTACTGTTCTGTTTAAGCGACCCTCAGGATAGGAAGCATATAGCCAGGAGGGAAAGTAGAAAGGGTAGTGCCTTTATATTTGGTTGATTTGAAGGCACAAGTGATGAGAGCTTTTCTGTGGGTACTGTTCTGTTTAAGCGACCCTCAGGATAGGAAGCATATAGCCAGGAGGGAAAGTAGAAAGGGTAGTGCCTTTATATTTGGTTGATTTGAAGGCACAAGTGATGAGAGCTTTTCTGTGGGTACTGTTCTGTTTAATGTTATAATAAATGTTATATCAGTCCCAACAATACTGCTGCTGGGGAATAAAAGATAATAAGAAATGGAATTCCCGTCAACGTCATGGTCTAAATGAATTGCTTCACATAATACTGGTTAAATCACTGAAGTATCAAGCTTCCCTGCAGTTATCAGATATTACAGATGCATATTAAAATGATGTCATTCATGTAATGTCAGAGGTGTTTAGACCTTCTGACACATCTGACACTATACAAAGAGGTACAAATCCAGAAAAGTTTATTGTGTGCATCACAGCTTGATGGCATCATGTTCAGTGTAATTTAAGTAATAGAATCTGAGGGGCAGTTTTGGACATGTTCTCTGATTATAACTTTCAGAGAGGTCTGTTGAATGATGGAATCACAGAGAAACCAGGGATAGGCTTTTCAGCTGCTTAGACCTCTGTGGCAGAAATATAGAAACTGTTTGTTAAATAGGGACAGGATTTCCCCTTGTATATAATATGCTTAGGCTGGTCATTTACTTTTGTGGAATATGTTGTTATGTGATCGAGAGAGAGAGAGACAGAGAGAGAGAGAGAGAGAGAGTGTGTGTGTGTGTGTGTGTGTGTGTGTGTGTGTGTGTGTGTGTGTGTGTGTGTGTGTGTGTACAAGTGTGCGTGTGCGTCTGTGAGTGTGTGTGTGTGTGTGTGTGTGTGTGTGTGTGTGTGTGTGTGTGTGTGTGTGTGTGTGTGTGTGTGTGTGTGTGTTTGTCTGTGTGTGCGTGTGTGCGTGTGTGCATGTGTGAGTGTGTGTGTGTGTGTGTGTGCGTGCGTGTGTGCATGTGTGCGTGTGTGTGTGTGTGTGTGTGTGTGTGTGTGTGTGTGTGCATTTGCTTTTGTATTTTTGAACACTTAAATGTTTACACAGATTCAGCGATTGTTACTAGGCTAATGAGTTGGAGGGCTTTTCTGAGAGTAGGTAAGTTTTCACAAAAGAATAATGACATTGTGTATCCATATAGGACATTGAGGGCCAGTCCATAAGGGACATGGGTATGAGGCCCTGTGTAAATTTCCTATTCCTCATCCACTGGTCTAGGTTGTAATTAAACTGGGTAACAGACAAACTGAGCTTCACATGATGGGAGGCCTGTTCCTTAGTAGGGGCAGTATCTGCATCACATATCTGTCTCTCCAGCATGCTCTGTTTAAGTTACAGACAAAATTAAAGCCCCCTGATACTGTTTGATTTACAAATATGCAGGAGATTAATAAGTGTGAGGTTTGTGGATGCTTTGTAAACCAGGTATAGATAACCCCTCAACAATCTATAGGAGTCTGAGTAGAGGGAAAGGGCTATTAGGCTCTCTGCATCAGGCAGGCTTGTTACACCTTGTATTCTATTTTATTTATTTATTTACTTACATTTGTTTATTGGGAGTGTTCAAATTAGCCAAAAAGCCCCATTGTCAGAGTAGGCCTGGGGAGAAAAGTTGCAAGTTACATAGTAAACAGTGTTATCATAGAATGTAAAAAAAAACAAAAAAAATAACAGGTTACATAGTAAAACAGTGAATACAATTGACATGAAATGTACAAAAACAAGTAACAGTAATATAAATAATGCAGTAACAAGTAATAGTAATACAAATAGTGCAGTAAGGATGGTTAGTCGCACATATTTGTCATTATAATTACAGGTCATTAACTGCAACACATCAGAAACTAAAACATGTAATTTTTAAGGAACTTCTGATATTATAACATTCAAAGTTTTAAGACTTTGATGTTATAATATAGACCCATATTATCAATATGATAAATAGCCAGGATTTTCCCAAAATGTACAATTATGCATTTCTTAGCATTGAGTTTAAGACCATGGCTTTGGTACAATTTGTTAGTCAGAGATAAATTTTCTTGAAGAATGCTATTGTCTTCAGGAGAATTGTTGATAACCCCCAGCTTGCAATCATCTGCAAACTTAGTCAGTCACAAACCTTCAGCATTTGCTTCCACTGCAGAGAAATAGATGCCAGAAAGGAGCAGGCATAGTGCTAAGCCCTGTGGGACTCTGCTACTGACTGGCCTTTTGGTGGAGGTGGCCTCACCAATTTTGACTGCCTGCATCCTATGAATGAGACAGCAGGTTGTCCAGCAGGTGATAAAACAGTTTATACCTAACTTTGTGAGCTTATCTATAATGCCTGAGTTGGGTACTACATCAAAAGCCTTGGTCAGGATGAGGTAAGCTATGTGCACAGTCATGCCCTCATCCAATCTTTGTTGACTCTCTCAAAGAAGCCCACCAGATTTAATATGGATAACCTTCCTTTAACTAAGCCAAACTGTGATGGATCCAGTGTTTGCAGGTTGCCTATGTCCTCATTTATCATGTCTATGATAATTCTTTCTATGGTCTTAAATATGAGGCTGGTCAGACTTATAGGCCTGTAATTACCCAGATCAGCGGTTGGTCATCCTTTGTGCAGGGGAATGACTGTAGTTATCTTCCATTCCTTGGGCAGAAAACCTGACTGGAGGCTCCAGTTGACAAATGATTCAAGTGAACCAGACAGGTCATGTTTCATGCTATTTATTAAGCACCCTGGCATGTAATCAGGGCCCACTGATGCAGTGCTTTTGGCCTAGGAAAGTACACTAATGTCCTGTTCCCTAATATGGGATGGAGGAATGTGGCATGTGGTATTTACTTTGCACTATTAGGGAGTGAGTGGGTGGAGAAATTTGACCTAAACCTGTCAGCCAAAAGATGGGCAATGGCCTCCATTTTTAATTTCTTCAAGTTTTTTGGGTTTCTAATACCATGACGGGAATGGACCCCATTCCTAAGGCAAAGTATGATTAAAGTTCATGAAATTACTATTGTTTCACTCTTTGATGTTAGCCAAAAGTCCTCTTCGCAGCACCCGCAATGTGCCCAGTAATGACTCCTTCTGCAATTCATACGGTGTTACATGAATTGGTAACATATCTAAATACGATTGTAAATTCTTTTTTATAAGACCAATTGCTCCTACCAGTGATGGAACTGTCTGGGTATCTTTCTTCCACATGGTTCTCATTTCTGCCTGCAGATCGAGGTATTTAATGACTGTGTGTCTCTCTGTACGCAAGACACTGTAGTCACTAGGTGTGGTGATTTCAATGATCAATGCTACTTTTGTCTTCTTTTCTTGGACCACTATATCTGGTTTTCTAGCATCTATCTTTTGGACTGTTGGTATTGAGTGATCGCATGTGATGTAGACTTCATCATTTTCTATGATTCTCTATGGCTCATATTTTCAGTGTTTTTCAGCCACTTCGATACCATAATGTTTTTACAATCTTCAGTGTAACAATCTCACCACATTATTATGCCTTTCAATATACAGTCCCTCTGCCATTAGAGAGTCACAGCCAGCAATAAGGTGTGTGACTGTTTCCAGTTTGGTTCCACAAAACCTACATATGTTTGTTTCTCCCACATGTTCAATGGACTTAGTAAACCAGTGTGTACGCAGCCCACTATCTTGGGCTGCCGATATTAACCTTTCATTTCTTGATGTAAATTCACCTCTCCTTAACCATTCCTGCATTTGTTCTTGATCAACATGAGGCTGTTCCAGAAGTTTTCTATACTTGAAACTATATTTATGTTTTCTCCACATTTTTTGCCTTCTCTCCTGGTTCTTCATCTTATATTCTTTCTTTTGTTTTTAGCACATTCTGTTGCTGCCTGGTTTTTATCCACTTTTGGTTTGATTTCCATTCCTGCTTGACGTTGATATGCTTCTGCTAAATTAAGCAGAGATGTCATCTTAGATTTATTCTCCTCATGTTTCAAAAATTTCACCACATTTGGATCTGTGACGTCAGTAGATATGTGTGGAGTCCCACAATTGCAGATCTATACATGTAATAAATTTCAAGGAGGCCCATCCCTCCTTCAGAATGGGGAATATATAATCTTGGTATGGACTGATTTTTATAAATCATTTGATGAGCATGAAGCATCCTTCTTGTTTTAATATTCAATCTATCCAACACTTTTTGGGGCCAGTCAATCACTCCAAAACTATAAGTTAGGACAGGAAGAGCAAATTGATTTAGAGCTTGGATCTTGTTCCTAGGTGTCAATGCTGTTTTCAGGAATCATTTAAGTCTTCTAAAGTATTCCTTACTAAGCTTTATTCTCACTTCTTCATGTTTTATTGCTGATCCTTCATCAATTCTTAAGTATTTATACACCCCCTCTTGCTCAAGTTCTTTTATATTGCATTCTTGTCCCAAACTGATGTTTTCCTGGTGCTACAATTTTCCTTTTTTAAAGGTTGCTTTTGCACATTTATCAAGACCAAATGACATTCCAATATCATCTGAAAAAGTTTTGACAACCTGCAGCTGTGCTTTCAGTTCCTCGTTTGATGAGCTATACAATTTTAAATCATCGACAAAGAGAAGATGAGAAGTCATTAGACTCTGTTGTTTTCTAGAAGCCAAATTATAGCCATGACCTAAGCTGTTAAGTAAACAGCTTAATGGATTAATGGCAAGGCAAAATAGCAATGGTGACAGGGACTCATCCTGGAATATCCCCTATGGATTTTTATCCCTGGGATAATAATCTGTCCATTATCATGGCTTAATTGCAAAGTGGTCTGCCACTGTTTTATGGTTACTGTAATGTAATCAATCAGTGTAGGATGTACCTTATACATTTTAAGCCCTCTTTTATCCATGAATGTGGGATACTATCAAATGCTTTTTTATAGTCTATCCATGCCATACTTAGATTCTTCCCTTTCTTACAGTTCTCCACTATAACTTTATTTAACAACAAATTGTCCTTTGTTCCATAAGACTTTCTTTTATTGCCCTTTTGTTCTACTGCCACAATTGAGTTTTTTTCTAAATAACTATAAACTGTGCCGGCGTCAATCCATGTGTATAGTTTATACATCGTCGAAAGACAAGTTATTGGTCTATAATTTTTAGGGTAGCTTGCAGGTTCACTTGTAAGTAAGAGCATTGTTTTTCCTGTTGTTAAACAGTGCAGTGTCTGTTCGGGTTGTGCATATAAATAGTTCTTACTAATGGCTAGATCCTCATGTGAAGAAGTTAATACTTTAAGCCAAAAGTTAGGTACTGCATGTGGGCCTGGGGATTTCCACTTAGAGGCTTTTCTCAACCTTGTTTCGATCTCTCTGGCTGTTATTTCATCCCATTTCATATTCTGTACCTTTAAACTTCTTATTCTTTCTTTTACTTCTTCTATCCTTTTAGCATCTTTGTTATGTTTCACAGGATCTTCATAGATACTTCTCCAAAATGCATCTATTTCCTTTTTTTTTGGCGGCCTGTCAATTCCTTTTAACTTATTTCCCAATTCCCTATAAAACTTTTTTGAGTCATTAGTAAATTGCTTATTTTGTGCTTTTCCCTTATATTTATCTTCGTATCTTTTGAGTCTTTCCGCCTGTTTTGAGATTTTTAGTTTGTTATCTCCAATAGTGCATAATAGATCCTGGTCTGTTCTAATACTGTGCATTGCTTTCATCACATCTATCTTTCTTAAGATTTTTGTTGATCTGTTCCCTCTTCTATAATCTTCTAACAATGACACTTCTTGTCTTAGCTGCTTTATTTATTTATTTATTTATGTATTTATTTATTTATATTTGTTGACCGGGAGTGTCCAACTGGACGTAGGTCCATTTTCAGCGGAGGCCCGGGGAGAAAAGCTCCAAATTATTTAAAGTTTTCTCTATTTGATATTTCCATGATGGTATTCACTTTCACCCCCTCCTTTTCCCTCACTACCCTATGTTCCTGTGGTTGAAATGTATCAGTTATTAATTTAGCATCACAATAATATAGTCTGTTTACTTCTGTTATATCGCATGGATCTCTATGGACAGTCCTAATTACTGTGTTCATTTGTTTTATCAAGCTTCTGACTTTTGGGGTTTTATTAGCCTTCTGCAGTCTATTTCTCTCATTGATCTTGATATATCTGTCTTTGTCTATTAAATCAAGCAACTCTTCTCTTAACTCCTTTTCTTCCATACTGAGGGAACATCTCTTATTTTCCATTTCCTGTGGGCATTCTATAGAAAGTTCTATAACATCTTCTTGTTGCATATTCTCTTCAATTTCATCCTGTGTCATCTGTTGTTTTGTCATATGGAAACTCACTAGCCTATCACTCCTCAACATTGACTGCATCGGAGTTTCCACAGTTTCCTGTTCCTTTCCTTCCTGTCTAGCTTTAAGTGAACTTTTATCCTGGTTTCCTGTAGAAGGCTCCAAAATATCTTGATATGGCACCTGACCTATTGTTTCCTGTTCCAATGGTTTCCCCTTAATTTGGATATCCATTGCTCTATCTAGTTGTGGTGCTTTCTGCATTTGAATTTCTACACTGAAACCTTCTATTTGCAGCTGTTCCATTACCTCAGTTTCTGTTTCTTAGACTTCTCCATCACTAATCTCTTTTTCTACTTTTCCTCTTAGTCTTCTTATTTTTGTATTGTAAACTTTTCCATATCCGGATTCCTTTCCCTATTTTTTTCAAATATCTTTGGTGCTGCTCTTTTTGTATTAGTTAGTTTTGCTTTCTCCTTTGCCTAAATATTACACCATATTAAATCTCTTTTCCTTTCCCTTGTCCATATTTCTTCTTCATGTCTCCTGATCTTCTTGCTTTTCCTTATTCTAGGGACTCACTCTATCATGTTGCGATGTAGTCTGTTTTAGACCTGCTACATTAAATCCTTCACTTCGCAGGCACTCCATAACTTCAACTTCTATTTCTTTAACTTCTGCTTTACTAATCGTCTTCTCTACGTTAAATCTTTGTGCTTTTATTCTTTTTATTGTGGAAGTTTTTTATATCTGGATGCCTTTACCTGTAAGTTTCTTTTAATATCTTTGAAACTGCCTTCTGTATTTTAGTTAACTTGGCTTTCTCCTTTGCATAAATATTGCACCATATCAGATCTCTCTTTGTTTTCCATGTCCATATTTCAGTGTGAGCAATGCAATTTGCAATAAGTTATGTGCATTGTTGCTTTTTTTCCCTTGAGGTTACCGACATAGCTGTAAAAAGCTTTGTGGTTGTCCTTTGCCTGAGAAGCTACAGTTTCTTCAAATTTAGGCTTTGAAGTATTATTCAACCCTCTTAGTTAGATGTTTAGATTGGACAGGGGGCTTTTACTGTGTAGGACTTTGTTCCACCTTTGCTTGGCCAAGATTTTTTTTCTTTTGTTGTATAACTATTTGATATTGTTATTCCACCTGGGTGGCTTGTCATTTGAGTGTCTCATATTCTTAATACAAGTGGGCACAGCTTGCTCTATATAACTATTAAAATGGCTGTATAGAGATTTTGTAAATAGCTCAGCAAATCTTATGGAGTTTACTGGATTTGGGGTGCATGGAATTTAGCCAAGGTATTGGTTAGTAGATACAGGTTTGCTTTGAAATAGTTCCTAAAAGTTTTTTGTTTTGCTGGGACTCCAGATTTAATTTTTATTTCTAGGACTACTGCCTTATGGTCAGATCGGATGAGCAAAGACATTGCATTGGGTGAGGAACACTGCTCCCTCATGTTTGTGAATATAAAGTTAAGGATGTTTGTAGCCCTGGTAGGAGAATGTAACAACTGTTCCTGGATGTTGTTACTAATGAAGTCTAGGAATTGCTGGGCTTGTGCATTAGATGTGGTATAGGATTCCCAGTCTATAGAGGGTTAGTTGTGATCCCCCATGAAGATCATATTGCACTGAATGATGAGAAACTCTAGCACATTTAGATAGACAGCATGTGTTTCCTGAGACATATAGGTTGCAAGGATATGGTGTGAGACCCTGTTTATGATGATTTGCACATGTATGAATTCCAGTGGGCCACACACTTTAACTAGACTGGTTGTGAGGCTGTTTTTGATATACACTGAGACTCCTCCACCTTTAGTTCCCTCCTGTGCATAAGCTGCATTATAACCTCACATTGCCAGGGCACTCTCAACACCTTTAAACCATGTTTCCATAACTACACAGTTGTCTATACTCTTCATGGACAGGAAGGCTTGTAGGCAGTGGAGTGTCTTGCTAAGACTTTTAGCACTGAGCAGTACCACCTTTAGATATTCCTTCACAGTTTCGGTTAAGTCAGGAAGTTTACATTTTGACATTCCCTAAAAAAGGCACTATGGTCATGGAAAAGGTTTTTGCCAGTATCCACAAACCTAAAGGGGATAAGTGCAGACCATCCCTGGAAAAGCAGCATGGTCCGTCAGCCATGTCCTCCCAGGCCATTAAATATTGTACCCCCGGACTGACACCAGAAGCTAAGCCAATTTTTAAAATCAATCGTATTATGTTGCTAACATTGCATCATCCTTGGACAAGGTAGTATGCTGCTTAGTGCTAGGTTCATACTGTCCTAAGACATGTAATCAGTGAGCTTAATCATGTCTCACTTCATATAGTCAAGGGAGGGTATATCTCAAGCCAGTAACATCCACATGGACTATGACAGAGTTATACTGCTACCTGTGGTTCAATGAACTGAGTGCCTGTATGACTTGACGGATTATAATTCTAGAAATGTGGCTAACTGTGATTGTCTCCTTACTCATTCTGGTGAGAGGGACATATGTGTGCCTCACTATAGAAGTACTGATAACAGGAAATTTGGCTGCATGCTGGTTTGCTTTAAGGTCTTAGCAATAGAGACACTGTATGCAGTGCTACTATGTGTAGATGTGGGTGATGTTTTAATGCAGTGTTTATGTGATTGCTGAGGATCCTTTTTTGATTGTGCTATGCAGGAGACCTTAGTGTTTTAGGAAGGTTACCTGTAAGTGCCTCAGTATAAGGAGATTTATGTATAGGGTCTTTACCCTATGCAGTAGGTATGGTGCAAGTGTCCCTGACAATCTCTATAGGATTAGTTTTGGTTGTATAAGAGTTTTGCCTCCAGCATTAAAGTGTATTTATACCTCTTACATACTTTATCTGTTTTATTATGAATACTTGTCAGTGTATATAAGGCAACTGTTGCACTGTCTCAAAACACCCATCTCAACCAAAGTGACCATAGAGAGGGTTGGAAAGTGCATATATATGGCTATTAGGGAGGAGTGAGGGAAATTTAAATACTAAACACAAGGAACTTACCAGTAAGGAGAAGATAAAACAAATATAAAAACATACAAGGATGCCACACTATAGGGAAGTTTAATGGAAAATAAAACATAAGCGCTTGTGTCCCAAATATAAAGACTTTCCATTAAACTTCTCTACAGTGTGGCATTCTTGTATGTTTTAATGCTCAGCTATGTGCAAACTCAATGCTCAAGTAATTAAAAATGTCTGTTTGGACAATAAGGCTATTTTAAGGGAAACATACACTTTGAAAGATCAGCATCTACACAGATTACACAGGGGGACTGTGAGATGTCTGTACGGATAGCATCAGTTGTAACTAAAGATCATAAAATGTCAAAAACTACAAGATATTTAGCACAGAAACACTCAATTAAATCAGCTATGGTAAAAACAATATTAAAAACAAGTGCCAAAACAGTGAATATGGTAAAGGAAGTCTAAGCTTCCTCGTAAGTTCTGAGCCAAGCGTTGTGCAACTGCGACGCTTAAATAGCAGCAGAGATTTGATTAAAAACACAAATAAGGCCCTGTAGCCAATCAAAAGCAGCACACTCTTCTTTTCTTTATACAATCCCAGACCAGAAAATGGCTCAGATCCCCTCTACTATCACTGAAGTGGAACCAAGGCAGTTCTAAGACTGTAAAAAAGGGCAAAAAGTGCAGATATTCAGCAAAGAAACACTCAGTTAATGTAATGAAAAATAATTGCCCAAGCTGTGGATATGACAACGTAAGTCTTCGTTTTTATAGACTTTAGCAGAAACCAGCAACATTCTTATTCTCAAGTAGTATGTTTGCCAAATGTTACCAAATGCCTCAGGGCCAGAGATTTAAAGTTTAAACAAGCTAGTCATCTAGCCAATGAAATAAAGGCATGGTAAGACATATACCAACAATTCCCAGCTTAGAAGAGCATAGACTATCCTCTCCTGCAACAAGAGTGTAAAAAATAAACCTTCCTAATGTAAAATAACTGGTTTGGAGCCTAAGCAAGGCCCTGGATGAGGGAAATTCAGTACATACAGCTTACCTTGACTTGGCCAAGGCCTCTGACACAATTTCCCACTCAGGCATCATTGAAAATCTAACACAACTTGGCGTAGATCCCTGTCTCATCAGGGGGGCCCAACTGGTTCACCATTAGGACCCACAAGGTAAAAATAAGTGCCTCCACCTCTGACAGCAGACCTGTCACTAGTGGTTTTCCCCAGAGATCTGTCCTGGGACCCTTACTGTTTGGCATCTACTTCTCAGAGGTCCAGGGAAAGACAAAAGGCCTGGGGCTGACCAACTTTGTAGATGACTGTAAGTTGGCTGCTGTCATTGACTCCATAATGATGTTAACATATTGCAAGAGGGTCTTACAGCAACATATGACTGGTTCCAAAGTCATGGCCTTAAGTTAAATGCAAAAAAATGTATTATCATACCATTTGACAAAAACACAGCCCCTACTGATTACCACATTACTGATTAGCACATCAACAGCAATCCCCTAAACACACAACTTGCGGTGAGAGACCTGAGTACTCAGGTTGACAACAATTTCCCATTCGACCATCCTGTAGAGACAGTGGTCAGAAAAGCCTTTTAATTGGTTCATCTCATAAGTGAAGGGATTGTGTCCAGAAAAAAGGAAGTTATTACTCCTCTGTACTCCCCACTCAACAGACCAATAATTGAGTATAATGCCCTGCTTAGTATGTACCTCTCCAAACACCTGCATCAACTGGAAAGGCCACAGAAATACCTCACAAAGAGAATCAATGGCCTTTAACACATGTCCTATGTGGACAGGTTCAAATCACTTTCATTCTACTTGGTATTGCACTGATTGCTCAAAGGTGATCTGTGTCTCACCTACAAGGTAATCTCGGACCCTGCCCTACTAGAGATGCTCCATATCTGCAAGTCTAACTCTTTGCATGTTACCTGCTCAAAAGGCCTAAATCTAATATGCAACTTCAGTAAAACTTGCTGGAGAGAGAGATGTTTGTCTCCCAGGGGCTGCCCCATCTCTGGAATAGACTTCCCATACACATCAAACAGAGTACTTTGCTAACCCTCTTCAAGTACAACCTTGATGAGTGGATGGAAAACCACAAATTTCCCCCAGGGGGGGTTTACCTGTGGCCCTCATTGACAGGGTTACAGATACTGACTGAGGTTTCTTTTTTTGAGGATAAACTCTTGTGTTGGCTTGTAAGGGACCCAGGGCCATTAGCCTAGTAACCTCCAGGCACAATAAGCCTTCACCGGCAATTCTGAGCTCAGAAGGGTGGATGCTACCATCTTCTCTCACAAGAGTGTAGTCCACAAACCCATTTAATGTAAACTAACTGTTTTTGAGCCCACATGATTAGACCAGAGCAAAGACACTTTTAGAATAATAAACCACAACCAGCAATTCCCAACTCAGAAGAGTATTAGGTTACCTCTCCTGCCACAAGAGTTTATACTAAAAACATTATTAATGTACAATAATTAGTTTGGAGCTCATGTGCTTAATCAGAACTATGAGGCTTAGAATAACAGTTACAATGCAATCAGGCTACTAACAAGCAGTAATAAATGCACCAGATTAAATGCAACTGAACTAGTCACCTGGCAGTGTAAACCTTGGCTCAAGATGGTTGTCACTACTGAAGTGACACCCCAACCCCATGTGAAAAATGGGAAAAGGGGTTGAGGATGGATAGAGGGATTTTAAGAACATTCAGCAGAAAGCTAAATAAAGTAGGAATAAGCACAAATACAGTAAAAGCAGATGACTAAAGTACATTCTTTAGTAAGTGGAAAGGTGCAAGCAGAAGATAATTCATGTTTAGGAGACTAAGAGAGCAGGGGTGGGGGGCTTTCCAGTTGATCTCTCCATGCTCAGTAGAGTGAGCTGATGAGATGAAGCTGTGCGGACTGTCCAAAGGGGCAACTCACAAGCCATAACATTTAAAAAAACAATAGGAGTACAGTGGGTGGGTGGAAAAAAAGCCAAATGCAGACAGAAATCAGCAATAGTCAGGCAGAGAACAATGAGTGACATAACACTATAGCTAAATAAAGATGCCATTAAATACTGGTAGTTAATTGAGGATTGTTATTTCTCAGCTAATCCCTCTAATTACCTGGAATTTATTCAGTGCTTGCAAAATAATTCTTTAGTGTTTGCAGAATTTGTGCATTTCCTTATGATGTCATACCTATACTGTGCCAATCAGCTAGCTGCCACTGCCGTTACTGAAGTTGCACACTTTCAGTTCTTAACTGGATAAATGAAACGGCTATTTACAGTTGCGATATCAGCTAGAAATCATAAATGAAAAGGTAAGTCGTGAAAATGACAGGGAACTGGAGTTATCAATTAGATACAAGAGATTATATAGAATCAATACTTCCACAAACAGAATTTATAGCCATTAGATACAGACATTTTTTATGACTAATACAGATTTATAGCATAAGAAATTTGATGAAAAGGAATGCAATTATAGGAAGAAAAGTGGGTAGTTAATAAAGGAAAAGGGCTAAAGGAAATTGACCTGGATTTCGAAATGATATAATCATTTTTTTTAATTAATCAGAGAAAATACTTAAAGGAATATGAACAGATGACCAATGCAAACACCCCCCCACAGGTCACAGCTACTATTAGACACTCAACCAAGACCAAGGATAACTAAAATAAAACCACAAACTCGCAGTTGAAACACATTTTTTAATGTACAAGGTTTAGCAGTTTAGTCTGTAATAACAAATGAAACTTCATGACAGCAATGGACATTTCCCTTAGTCTCCTTGTTATACACTTTAATTACATACCAATTAATAATTAACCAATCCAAAAATGAGAGGATATTTTTTAAAATACATTGCAACAATAACACATTTTAATATAATAAATGTTTCCTATTTTTGGTTATTAATATGAACAGTTGGTAAAATTGTTAATGGCAGGTTATCCACTGTTTTCAAAGGGATGCACCAGTTTTTATTAGTGTTAACAGTTTTACTCTGAAGTCCTATAGTCCCTAAATGTACTCGATTTCTGAAGAAAAGTACAAAAAGTAGGACAAAGTTTAAAACTGCCTTGTCACTAAACGTATAGATGAATAGAGTTTACAAGGGGTATTCTACAGACCATAATCACTTTGCTAATACCCATCCTCATAGTGTCAAGTCAAAGAAGTCATCAAAAGAAAGAAGGAATGAAGGAAAAAGTGGGAGATAGAAAAGATGGACCATCAAAGGAAGGAATACTGGTTGGCTAACAAAGAGGTTAAGAAAGGAACTTCAGTAGCAAAGAACAAGGGAACAGAATCACTCTACCAGCTTTTGGAATGTGACCAAGTATATGGCACAAAGAAAGTATATCAGGTTGCAAGGCAAAGACAGAAAGATAAAGAAGACACATGAAACTATACTGTTGGGTGACTTTAATATAGATTGGCTTAACTGCTCCAGCCACAAGCCCACTGCCCACATTAACATTCATGAATTTACCCAAATCATATCTACCCCTACCAGAATTGACAAAACATCCAAACGTCAGTCCATCTTAGATTGGATACTGTTATGTGACCCCACTCTCACACAGACAACTGGCTGTCTTCCTGATAGTCTAAGTGACCATCTACCTACCTACCTAATTAGGAACAGAACCCACTGCATCACCCAACCCACCCTCAGAACAGCACATAATAAAAGGAACTTTAGAGTCTCAGACTTTACTAATGCACTCAAATCCTGTAATTGGACTTCCCTAAAACAACTACCACTAGACGAAGCCGTGCAGTACTTTAACACTACCTTCCTAGAAATCCTAAACTATTATGCGCCCTCTCGACCTATAAGAGTAAAAACTAACTATGCCCCATGGCTAACTAAAGATACTAAAACTATTATGAAAGACAGGGACACGGCCTGGACATAATATCACAAAAACAAAACAACTACTCTGAGGCAAAACTATATAGAACTCCGCAACAAAACCAAAAAACTAATTCAAGCTGACAAAATAAATTACTACAAAAACATGCAAGAAAAACATGCTCACAACCCTCAAAAATTCTGGGCCACAATAAATGGTATACTGCACCCAGGCAAATCCACTACTCCAACCCCAGTGTTACCAAATAACCATGATAACATCCCCACTCAATTTAACAAATACTTTACAGAAACAATACAAATACTTGCTAATACCCAAAATACTAATAATAGCTCCAGACCAATAACTACTCCAACCCACACCAATACACAAAACAATATATCCAGCTTCTCCCTGCTCCCAGTGCCCATGAAGGTGATTTCCAAACTTCTTAAGAAACTTAAACCAACTACTCTAGTAGCTGATAACCTTCCAGCAGAATTCCTACAGATATCAGCTGAAGCCATAGCCTATCCTTTGTCTATTCTCATAAACAGGTCACTATCAGAATGCAAGGTACCCACCTCATGGAAAATATCACATATTATTCCACTGCACAAGGGAGGCACCTCCTTAGAATTCACCAACTATCACCCAAAAGCAATTTTATGTACTTTATCCAAAATATTAGAAAGAGTTGTTCATTCTCAACTAATGCAGTATCTCCAAAAAAACAACCTGCTTTCCAAATCTCAACACGGCCTTAGACCTTCCCACAGCACCACCACAGCACTACTATCATTTACCAACTTAGTCAACCATCATAGAAACAAGGGTCTATTCATATCTTCAGTTTTCTTAGACTTATCAAAAGCCTTTGACATGGTAAACCACAGTATGCTTCTTGAAACTCTATCTAACCTAAATATATGCACCTCCTCTATATCATGGTTCTATAACTACTTATCAGAACATCAGCAAGCAGTTGTATGGCAAGCTCAGCTGTCCCCCCTAATACCAGTATCCATAGGAGTCCCACAAGGGTCCATCCTTGGCCCCTTGCTCTTCTGTTTATTCACTAACCATATCTCTTCAGCCCATGCAATATGCAGATGACACCATCATTATAACCACCACCCCCTCCCTAAAGGAACTACAAACCCTAACACAAACTAACTTTATTCTAGCCGAAACATGTTTTACAAACATCAAATTGATTCTTAATCCCCAAAAAAACAAACTACTTCTTTTCAGTCCTAGTAGAGCTCCCCCTCTAAATAATGATTTTACCATAAACTCCAAAGAAAATGTGCTCATCACCCCAACCACACACACCAAACTACTAGGTGTAGAAATTGACAATCATCTGAAATTTGACATCCATATACCACAAACCATTAAGAAAGTAAACAAAAAACTTGAACTCCTCTATAGTAACAAACACTTCATCACTACACATACCAAAGCCATAATTGCAAGGACCCATATCTTATCCATCCTTCTCTATGCTTCCCCTATCTTAACTAATCTTCATCACATAGAACTAAAGAAAATAGAATCTTGTTACAACAAGATAGCCAAGTTTGCTACTGAGGCCTCATACAGGACCCATCACTGTACTTCCCTTAAACAGCTCAATTGGCTTGAACTACCTCAGCTACTGCTACTCAATCAACTCTCAATAGCCTACAATCTCTGCTACCTTCCAGAGAAAACCCCAGCACTCCAGCATCTTATTGAACCACACACTACCACAAGAGCCTGAAGATCTAGTAACCAGAACCTCATAAATGTCATCAAATGCAAAAATGATGCTGGCAAATCTCTCTTTGCCTACACCATAGCCAGAATCTGGAATTCACTACCAAGTTACATAACCTCTACTTCCTCTGCCATCCAGTTTAAAACAGTCCTGAAAGCCCACTATATGCAAAATTGGCTTTGCTCATGAAATACCCCAGGTTAAGCAATATGAATGCACTTTTGCAAGGATTCTGCTAAGGGTCTCCAGTTGTTCACTTGATCACTTGGTAATCTATAAATCTTACTCTATAGTACTAATATCAGTCTTCTATAACAAGTGGGCACTTCACCTTTTCCCTACACCTAACATCCCACAGTAACAAACTTTACTCTTACCTAACTTTACTCTTCCCATCTCCTACTCCCACTCCTGCTTTCAGATTCTGGGGGGGGGGGGGCATTATTAAGAGAAAACCTCTTTGCATAACTGAGTTATGTACTTTATGAATTGACAATTTTAATGTTTACTTCCTGTTGTATTGTATTGTATTCTATTCTCACTTTTCTCCCATGTATTATATTGTATTGTTTTTTATTACATGAATTATTATTGTATTTCACTGCTTAACATTTTGGAGCTTTTCTCCCCGGGGCTCCGTGGAAAATGGACCTGTGTCCAGTTGGACCCTTCCTGGTAAACAAATGTAAAATAAAATAAATAAAAAAAAATAATCAGGTACCCTTCGTAAGGGATGCCAGCAACAGCCAGCTTAAGAGTCCACAGGACATCAAAGGCAGATGGAAAGAGTACTTCCAGCAACTTCTGAATGAAGAAAAACCCACAAAAGCTGTACTGCCCCAGACAGCACCTATTATGAAAGAAGAGGAGGAGCCCACCCTAGAAGAAGTAAGAACAGCACTAAGTAAAATGAAGTCATGGAAATGAGGTGGGCTCAGATGAGGTCATGGCAGAGATGATAAAGGTTTTGAGTGAGACAGGAGTGAAATTCATCCTGAAGGTACGTGTAGCAGTGTGGAGAGAAAGACATATCCCAGATGACTGGAGAATAAGCAAACTAGTTCCAGTGCACTAGAACAAAGGGGACATTTAAAACTGTGGGCAATACAGAGGTATCAAACTCCTGTCGCTTTGCAAGAAAGTTATAGTGTGGGTGATTGACAATGAATAAGTAGAATGGTAGAAAGTATAATGGGAGATGAGCAGTTCAGATTCAGGATGCAGCACAACTGACCTAATGTTTGCAGTGAGTCAAATGGTTGCAGACAAGCATGAGATGAGGAAAGAGTCCAAATGGACATTTCTAGACTTCAAGAAAGCATATGACAAGGTCTCAAGAAAGCTGATTTTGGCAGTCCTGCAGTTGTTTGAAATCCCCAAAACACTCGTAGAATTGGCGCATGCTATGCACAAGGACCCAGTGACTCAAATAAGAACAGTGTTTGGTCTCATAGATGGGGTCCCAGTGAGAGTGGGTGTGCATCAGGGTTCAACTCTGCTGTTCATACAGATGATGAACTACATTAGCAAACAGGTCAGAGGAGACAGATCAACAAAGATGCTGTAACAATGTGGCATTGCAGGCAGACTGAGCAAGAATGTCAGCAAAGGATAGGGGAATGGAATGCAGAACTAAACGTAAATGGAATGAAACTGAGTACAGATAAGGAATTATAATGGCAACAAATGGAGGAAATCCAAAGAAGTTGAGAATCGAGATAGAAAGGAAGATAGAGGAACAGATTAACAGCTTCATCTATCTGGGAGTAGAAGTTGAGGAGAAGGGAAGTCTGAATGAAAAGGTTAAAGCTAGAATTAAAGGGGCTGCATCCAACTGGCATAGAGTGTCAGGTATAATCTATGACAGACAAATGCCAAAGAAGCTGAAAAATTAGGTGTACAAAATAGTGGTGCGACCAGTACTACTATATGATACAGCAACCTGGGCAATAAAGGCATAGTAGTTGAGGAAGCTAGAAGTGATGGAGATGAAGTTCCTGAGATAAGTGGTAGAATGCACACTGTGGGACAAATGAAGAGATGAGGACATAAGAGCAAAAGACCAAGTAGCTCCAATTGCACAAAATGTGAAAGAGAACAGATTACAGTGGTTCAAACACAAGTGCAAAAAGGCGGAAGACAATCTAATGAAAAAGATTTGGGAGAGACAGGAAGAAGGCAAGAAGAAACAAGGGCATCCAGCAAAGAGGTGGCTGGATTGTGTGAGAGAAGACCTGCGACAGTCAGGCATGAATGTTAAAGAAGGCAGGAGAGTGGCATCAAACTGAGAGAGATGATGACAGATAACATGAAACCCCGACCCCATGTAGAAAAATGGGAAAGTTGGGGTTGATGACTATAGGGTACCACCTGCTTACAGGAGGGCAAAACAGTTCAGGCCCAGGATCAAGATTCACCTTAAAGGAAAAGAGGGTATCATTCTGTTTTCTATGTAATGGAAGATTATTCCAATGATGGCTGGAGGAAGTGTTGAGTAACTCTTCCAGCAAGTCTTATTTACTTGTTGAAGGAAATTTAAGTCCTTAGTTCAGGTCTTTATGAAGCCATTTGCTTTTTGAAGTTGTATGTGATGAAGGAGCATAGAGCTTTTGCCAGCATGAAATGCTAGCTGTAAATCACCTTGCAAGAGTCTATAAGATAAAGCATACAGATATAGTGCTTCAAGCCGGTCTTGGTAGCTGACAGTTTTTAGTCCATGGATGTTTTTAGTTAGGACCCTTTGGTGCCTTTCCAATTATTTGATGTGCTTTGACAGATGCATATTAAAATGAACATTATGTTCTATAATTTTTTTCTGATCAAGGCAGAGTATAGAGGATTGATAAATTTTCTTTGGACCCAAATTAAATACCTTAAGTTATTAGTCGGGTTAAAGAAAAAGTTTTCCTGACTACTGTTGCTACATGCTGGTCAATGAATGGGCAGCTTTTCTGTGAAGGTACTGAGATAGCTGATGTCTGTATCAGTCTAGACTGGGGTATTGTCTGTACTATAAGCTGCTATTGAGATCTGTTTCCCTCAAGTAATAATGTTGCACTTCCTTTTACAAGACTGTTTTTTATGGTTAGCCCTTGCTGTAGCAAAATGGTATTGGATCATGAATAAAACATCTAACTTGCAATCATTAGCAAATCCCTGGATTAGTGGTTTGGACATCCAAGAAGTAGATGTCAAATAAAAGGGGCCCCATTGTTGAGCCATGAGGATCTTTTTGAGGTGTCATCTTGTGTATTTAATATGTAAGTTCTGTCGGCCAGTTTGTTATCCATATTAAAACATAAGGGTCTGCATTTAAGCTTCTTTACAATTTTATTATACAGCATAGCCTGGAAATTAATGCAGATTATTAAATCTCAGCAATGTTAATGAGCTGCTTCTTTTATCCCCAGGGTGCAAGGTTTGATTCCTTGCACCTCCTTTTGCCTCTTTTGTGTATTTGAGCAAGTCACTTAACCAGACAGTCCTCCAGGGTCACCCTTAAAAACAGACTTTTGTATCCAGTGGGCTTACCCATTTAATAAATGTGTAAAATAGAAGTAGTGTCAAAGGCCTTGGACAGGATTTAGGCAGACTTTATGAAATGAATGGGCACTATTTAACACTTCAATTACTTTCTGAAATAAGTTTGTTAAATTAAGTACATATGATCTGCTTTTCATTAAATCATATTATTGTTGTGAGCATAGAGAAATATGATTTCTTTTATATTGGATCTTTTGACTTTCATGCCTTGGCAAATTAGGCATGTTGGGCTGATGGAGCTGTAATTCCCAAGATGAGAGGTGGGGACCCCTTTATGAAGTGGCATAACTATAGCTACTAAGTTGAATACTTTTAGGAGAGGTTCACAGACAGTGAGTCTGGTTCTCATAACTAAGCAACACTATACCTTTAAGGATATGATTGATTGATTGATTGACTGATTGATTTACTCTTTGTTGTCTGGGTTAGTCCTACTAGGTCCTACTATGGCAGCAGACTCCTTTCAGGAAAGACTAAAGGTGGCATTCATTTTGACTAGGGAATATTTTGCTCAGCTAGATGTGAACTTTCATGTTGATTTTTTTTTTTTTTTGGGGGGGTTGGGTGCTAGAAAGCGGCAGCAAGAATGGAGAGCCATGAAGGAAGATGAAGGAGGATGAGCATGTGAATTGAAGTGATGAAGCAAAGAACAGTAATTCTGATAAAACTATCAATGATATAGACAACATACACACAGTGGAAGATGACTAACCACATTCTAAACTCACTGTACTATAGGTCTAACATAAACTGATTTTGATGGAGGAGTCTGTAGATGAGATTGCATTGTTTTAGTTGAATACATTCTAGTTGATGTAAGTGCAAAAAGTACATCGCTGATGATGGATGCTAAACAATGAAGTAATAACTAAATGACTTGCAAAAAAATGAATGATTTGTGTGACGATTGGGGAGAGATGGGCGAAGGCTGCCAGCCTAATCAAATAGAATTTGATACATAATTCTATCAACTGTATAAATAAATGTAAAATACAGGCTTGTGTTTTTAAATTTAAGAAACCACAGTAAAATGTGAACTTCAAGATTGTTGCAACTTTGCCGTCTTCTGTAAGGAAAACCAAGCCAAGTATTTCAAATGTGTATTTTAAAGTTGAAAAGATCTTATGAATCTTTTTAATGTTTTACAAGTCGGCTCCAGTGTGTCTGGATGAAGATTCCATGCTCATTGTTTTAAGGCTAAAGTGTATGACCAGAATTTACATGTGGAAGGTGCTTTATTGCTCTGGTTTCTGCTAGAGAGTATATGTGAAATGCCTTGTATTGTTGTAGTTTACTGAGCAGGTGTTAGCTTGCAAAATAATGCAGTTTGTGGCCTGAGAAAGCCTAGGTGTCAAAATGATGTAATTTGGGAGGGCCTCAGCAGAGCTATTGGTTAGTGTTTAAAAACTATTGTTCAGTGAGAGACTGAGAACATTTTGACTTTGGACATCTAACTCAGCACTTTGCCTTATGCTCACACATAAGTTTTAGCACTGTGATTTCTTGCAGGAATAGTTAAAGCTAGTAAAGATTAATTAGGTATTTTTCTTTGAAATCAGACCTGTACTACTGTATTATTTTAAGTTTCTGTGTGATCTTTGAACTCTTAGATATCTCTGTGGTGTAGTAGTTTTGTCTTGTGTTTTAATTATTTATTATTAAATATTTTTTAAACCTTCTACCTGTGGCTGGTTTATGTAGAGATAAAGTATGCTTTAGAGTTCATTATTTATTTATAGAGTTTATTGTAATAAGCCCTTCCAATAAGCCTTGAGACTGATTAGTCATACCATTGGATTATAATATTGCACAGTAATAATTGGACACCCTTTTAAAGGCCTTTTAGTAGCTGATAATTAACTGGGTGGTGGCAGGAATTACTACAGTATGGTTTGGGTAATGGGGGCACAGCTGGAGAACCTGTGCCAGCCTTTTCCCAGGAAAGTCTGTGTGGTTGTATAACCTCTTCTTAAAGTGTGTGTGTATGTATCAGCTTCCTGGGCAGAGACGTGAAGCACTGGCTGAATAGAGAGAGTACTGGAGGTTTTAGCTTGCCCAGTTAAGCTGAGAACTGGACCCTATAGCTGTGTCAGTGGGGAGTCTTACTGGGGACCTGGTGAGCAAAGGAGCAACCAGCCCCCAGACTGACTGTGATCTCTGTGTGCACTTAAGGGAAATTGTACTTTACTGTGTGTATTAGTTATCCTTTCCTCTTCTCGGAGATGACCTCCCTGATGTTAGTGGTGAGGATTGAGGCTCCTTGATTGCTGGGCTAGGGCATTGCATGTCACAATGTGTGTGGAAATACTGGGTCACATTCCAAAAGAGATGCTTTCAGAGTAAATGACTTACTCAGAGACTGAGTCTTTTGAAATCTCTCCCCGAGTGTAAGGTCATTTATAGAGAGGTCTTGCACTGAATTAAGTCACTTAAACTGGTCCCAAGTCCTTCATAATCAGGGTAGACATTCACTGGAGTAAGTCACTTGCAGTAAAAGTAACTCTTTTGGAATTCAACCCACTATATTATGGAGCTTTAGCTGAGAAATATGTTCTGATGCTGCTATAGTAATTAAAAACATGAATGTACAAGTATTGGATATAATGATAAACCTCAAATGTTAGTGTACATGATGCTAGATGTGAATAGAGTAAAGTAGGAGCATAGGCACATACAAACATGAGAACTTTCTCATGAAATGAAAAAAATTCTTATAAATATACATATTGTCATAGCAGGGACTTTATCTCAAACCAAAGGAAAGTTAATGATAAAATAGGTGAGGATATATGATATGTAAGTAAATGATGAATTGAAGGCAGTTATATTTAAGTGATATTCTAAAAGTATATATGCAAGACAGTAAGATTTAAATTGAAATTAAGTATACAGTAAATTCAGATGTACTGAAAGATGTAACAGGAAACTAAGGATGCATTTTTCCAGATTATTGCTCTATATGAATGGTGGATGGTGATCAGGAAATGTATAACTGAGAAGAAAAAGGAATTTTTATTTATTTGTTTATTTATACTTTGGTGGCCTGGTTAGTCCCACTAGGTTAATGGCTTCTTTTCAGGAAGAACTGGGGTGGTATTCATAGTAACTAAAGGAAATTAGGTCAGGGTACTGGGGAACTTCTGCTCTTTTTGATAAGTGTTGTGGGATATTTTAGAGCCAAATAAGCTACCATCAATTCAGACAGATGAAAACTCAGTTTAACATTTTATCTGAAGGATGGAATTAAAACCAGTCTGGTGGATATAATTCATAAAGGGAGATTTAAGAAAGAAATTAGGAAGTTATGGTGGGATCAATATACAACAAGGTTATTTTGTAAGAAATGGAAATAATGGTTGCTAATGCACAAATTACAATATAAAAAATATTATTTGATGTTAGCAAAAACAACATCAGGACTAAGAAATAGGAAATTATAAGAACTGCATGTGGATATGAAGAGGTAGCAAAAGGAGGTGAAAGATTTTTTAAAATGGAAGAATTTTATATTAAAACAATTTGGAAAGAAAATATATGTAAACAGAGGTTTACTATTAAATGTTCGAATGCACTCCATGCGAACGGCGACCCCATCGACGAGTTTGCGCGAACCGAAACACCGAAACCATTTCGATAGCGAACCGAAACCGCGAAACTCCGATGATCGACATTACCGGCCGTGCAACACCTCCACACCCATGCTACCATGGGTCAGATGGGGGCGAGATTTTGCCATTCGCACATCTGGGTGTCGGTGTAGTGACGTTCGCAGTTCCGCGTTCGGGCAATGCGCGTCACACAAAATGGGATCGACAATTTGATAGTAAACCGTAAACAGACATATATATTTAATTGGAAAAAAGATGTATCTCCTTTTTAGGAAACAAAAGATGAGTGAAGAATGGAATATATAACTGATATGGAATGGAAGTTGTATTATAAGCAGGGAGATATTATGAAAATAGTAAAATATGTCAGGTAACTCCATGATAAATGATTGGAAATGCATGCAGGCAGATTGAGGATTACAACATTTGAGGAACAGGTTGTAAAACAAATGGTTAAGCCTGGTATGAAAGAAGAAATAGATATAGTAATGAAGAAATTAGAGGTAACGAGTGCTCGAGTACCTGATAGGATGGACATGAGTTCTATAAATATTTGGACGAGGAAAAGAATGTACCAATAAATGTAATGAATGAGCAGGTGGTCTTTGAAATTGTTGTAAAAGTCATTAGGTTTGTTTGTAAAAATGGAACTAAAGGAGGCTTTAGAAACTGGAAACTAATAATATTAAGTAATTTGGATTACAAAAGTATTTATGAAGATTACAACAACATGCATACAGAAAATATTTAACCTTTGTGTAGCATTTTAAGGAAGTGGTAAGCTGAATAGTTTGTGAAAAGAATGATTGCAAAATAGTGGTATGTGATTTTGACAAAGTTCATGACAGTATTAACAATGATAGTCTGTGAGAAATTATAAAAGAATATGGCCTTGATAAAAAAATAGAGACAATGCTAAGGTTTGTGTATAATAAAATATATACTAAGATGATAATGAATGGATAAATAAAGGAGTGAAGCAAGGATCTCTAATAAGCAGAATTTTGCTTGTATTAGCTATGAATGTGACAATTCAGATGAGTCAAAAATGCTACATATGTCATGAGGGATACTAGAAAGAAGACTGCTACCAGCACTTATGGATTGTACAGATTATTTCATTTCAGTTGCTAGGAATGATTGATGAATAAGGTAATTGGTTGCAGAAGTAGAAAGCCAAAGAGGAAAAGTAAGTTTCAGATTAATCAAAAAGAAAAGTAAAGATTTTGAAAGTTCCTGTCTATATAGGAGTATATTTTTCAGAGAAGGAAATAAATATAATGGAAATTTATTTTGGAATGAGGAGTGCTGTGATTAGGAAAGAACAGAATTCATTAGAAAGAAGCTGAACATTTAAAATGGCATTCCATAAGAATAATAATTTGATACATTCATATGGATTAGATAAATTATGTTATATGCAGTGTTATTGCATTCCCTGGAAAATTGGTGAATAAAGAAATTGTTTTCAGTATCATATGGGATCAAAACTGAACTCTATAAAAAGAATGGTGTTCTATGAAAAGAAAAAAGAAAGTTTAGGCTTGAAGAAACTGTGTTTGTTGTTGTTATATCAGTATTTGGTTTTGTAAAAATGATTAAAATGATTTTGTATTAGGAAAAGTAATGGGTACAACATATAATAATTTTTAGATAAAGAATGAAATTAAACAAATATAATGAAATAAATAAGAATACAGAGAGGGTGGGAATTATTATCTGGTAAAAGAAAACAAAGGCATGAATTAATAATGAGGTTTTATTGCTTCAAAACATGAGAAATAAAAGTGACGAAGTTAGAAAAGTAGTCAGTGAAAAAAAAAAAATTTGCAATAAAAGGATTAATGAAACATAACAGGCAGGGAAAGACTATGCAATATTTGTAAAGTGGAAGACTCATCGAAGTGTGCATTTTTATAATGTGACAGGGTTTGGGTAGATTGGGAAAATACTAAAGAAAAAAAATTCAAGAATATTTTTTTGAATGTTTCAAGAAAGCAAATATGAATAAAATTATATGAAGGTGGATTTAATTTTCAAAAAGACTATACATAAGAGATTGTTATTATTTGGATTATATGGAATATGATATGCAGTGAATTGTTTAAAAAGATGTGGGACAGTGACAGTATTATAAGTAAAACAAAAAAAAATGGTTGTGGAAAAAATGGGTGGGGATTAAATGGAAATATTTATAAATAACATACAAAATGTTATGAAATAATGTTTATGTTAATGATGTTAATTATGTTGTTAAATAAAAAAACTCTTAAACTTTATTATTAGTGCAATGGAAGCTTTTGCATCTACCTGAACTACCACTAACTCAGGCAGATGGGACTTCAGTTTAACATCTCATCCAACTGATGATGCACAAAGGAGTGCAGAACCCCCAGCGCTGTTCTACAGTATCAGCAATGTAAAGTTAATCCATACGTAGCATGAGTATCGAACCCAAAGACTTCTGAGATTCCAGGCTAAAGAGGAATGTGCTACCTGATCAGACACTATTATGGTGTGGAATTGATGATAACTTTATTTACAAATACAGCATTGATATGATTAGAAGTGAAATAGGTAATTTCATCATCAACTACCTTTTCCCTATGTTTACACCGGGTTGTGATATCACCTCAACGGTTATCAGCTCTTTCTCTTCAGAGATACTCTCCTACCTTCTTCAACAGGTAAGTCCATCTACCTACAATCCATCACTCAATGAGCTGGATATCCTCATCTTCTTCTACCTTCTTCCTGTCTATCTCAAATCTGCTTCACCAAATTATTTCCTGCCTTCTTGTACATATGACTTAACCACCATAATCTGTTCTCCTTGACCTTCTCAGTAAATGGAACTACACTGTCTTTTCCTAAGATGTCCTAATCGCTTTAATTATTTCTTAGCATGCATCCAACCACATGTCTAGGGTACTTGATTTATATTACCTCAAACTTTAGAAGCGACTTCGTCTTCACTACCCAGGTTTCTGTGCCATATGTCAAAACTTTGCAAGGTTATACATCAGTCAGATCATTTTTGTGGGGTTCCCCATACCAAAGCAAATATCTTTATTAGTCTTTGAATAGGTAAGGTAACAGCCTCATCACTTTGAGATCTCTGTACAGCCTCATCACTTTGAGATCTATGTGAAGCTGAAGTAGAGTTAACTTTTATTAGTTTAGACAGTGGAAAGCAACTATGCATCAAAATAATAGTTTGAATAAAGAAGGCAAGTAGTTAAGGCACCCTTCAAATTTTGAGAAACTAGTTAACCACAGCAAGCTATAGTTCTAGTCTCATATGCAAGAGAAAGAAAAAAATCTCATATTGTCCTTACGTATTTATGAAGTCTTTTTTGCTTTGGTTTGCGAATATCACAAAATCATATTCTTTTTTTTAAACATTTTTGGCTGCTGATGTATAACTTAATACAATACTGATACTTTAATTATACAATATTTCTTCTTTTAAACCATCTCATCCTTTTGTGGTACATACATGCATATCTAGATAAAAGAACCCTAATCTGTCACTGAAAATATGCTAATACCCAAAATTCCTCACATAGACCACAGCAAGATGGCTGAGCCAACTTCAGCACTGATTATATTAATGTTTCTGATGAAAGAATGAAGATCTTGTATACAGTATGCCTTGAATTAGTTTCCAAATGCAATTCTCTGTTAAGTTTTACTAAAGACTTCTGCAAGGTGACTGAAATATTTATTTTCTGTATGCAGATACTGAATGCATGATTTTGCAGTTTTTTCCAAGTGAAAGCCTGCTATGTCATCTTACAGCTAGGCGTATAATTGTAGTTATATGGTATCTCTTCAGTGTAGGGAATGCATTAACACAAAATATGTGTATTAAGTTAGTATTACTTTGGATAAAAAATGATTTGCCTTAGATATATTTTCTGTACCTGGAAACATGATACCTCCAAAATTCTCTATACCTAACTTGATCGGTTTAATTTCTCTAAGTCTTTTGGGTTTCTAATACCATGACTGTAATGGACACCATTCCTAAGTCAACATGGTTAAAGTTTGTGAAATTAGTATTGTTTCAGTCTTTGATGTTAGCCGAAAGTGCTCTTCGCAGCACCTACAATGTGCTCAGAATTGACTCCTTCTCCAAGACACACAGAGTGACATGTAGCAGGAGCATATCTAAATATGACTGTACATTTATTTTTATGAGACCCATTGCTTCCAATACTATTGGAACTGTCTGGGTATCCTTCTTCCACATTGCCTTAATTTCTGCCTGCAAATCCTAGTATTTTATGACGTTGCATCTCTCTTTAAGTAAGACACTGTAATCACTAGGTGTAACAATTTCAGTGATCAATGCCTTCTTTTCATGGAGTACTATATCTGTTTTTCTAGTATTTTATGAACTGTTGGTAACAAGTAATCCCATGTGATATAACCTTCATCATTCTCAATAATGCTTTATGACTCATGCTTCCAATGCTTTTTAGCTACTTCAGTGTTGTAATGTTTGCACAATCCCCAATGCAACAGATTGCCACATTATTGTGCCTTTGAGTATACAAACCCTCTGCCATTAGTGTATCACAACCAGCAAAAAGATGTGTGACTGTTTCCAGTTCTGTTTTACAGATCCTGCAATTGTCTTTTTCTCCCAGATGTTCAATGGACTTTGTAAACCAATGTTATGTAGTCCACTGTCCTGGGCAACTAATATTAACCTTTCAGCTTTTGGTTTAAATTAATTTCTCCTTAATCATTCCTGCATCAGATTCTGATCAACATGACATTGATCGAGGGGTTTTCTGTACTTGCAAAAATATTTCTGCCTTTTCCACATGTATTTCCTTCTCATCTAATCCTTCTCTTTATAGTTTGTTTTTTTGGCACATTCAGTTGCTGCCTGATATTTGTCTGCTTCTAGTTTGGTTTCCATTCCAACTTGACCAATATACTTCCGCTGAACTAAGCAGGGAAGTCATCTTAGATTTGTCCTCTTCATGTTACAAAAATGCAGTATGTTTGGATCTGGAGAGATCACCAGATATGTATGCAGTTCTATAATTGGAGATCTATACATGTAATCAATTTTGAGGAAGTCCATGCCTCCTTTAGAATGAGAAATATATAATATTGGTATACACTGATTTTTATATATCATTTGATAAGCGGGAAGCATTTTTGTTGTTTTCCTGCCAAACTGATACAGTACCTTTTGGGGCCAGTAAATCACCCCAAAACTGTAAGTAAGAACAGAAAAATTAAATCGGTTTATAACTTGGACATTTTCCCTAGATGTCAGGGCTATATTCAGTATTTATTTATTTCCAGATTGATTACCGGGAAAGTCCACTGACACAGAGAGCTCGTTTTCAGTGGAGGCCTGGGGGTAAAAGCTCCATGAAACAGATTATAGTAAAGACAGCAGTCCAATAAAAATAAAAGTAAAAGTACAAATATATATCAAATAATACAAAGCATGAGCAATATTGCCCGTAGTGGAAAAATATCATGCAGACACATTTTAACAAATTCACACAGTTAAAGTCAACAGTCAGAAGCTATTTACAATATTTACTGAGTGTGAGAGATCCTATGGGAATTAGCTATAGAACGTTATAGCCAGCTATAAAGTACTTAGGAACTCAGGAGGATACCCCCCACAGGGCTTTTGTTAAAGAGTTCTAGGTAGGGAGAATGCAGTTACATTTCCGTTTGGAGGAAAGGTAGGTGTAAAGCTGAGTTTTGAAGTTGTTTGTGTTTGACATTGTCCTTAGTGTGGATGGGAGAGAGTTCCATTTCTTACCTAAGGAGAAGGAGAGGAGACGTTTTCCAGCAGGACTTTTAGGTTTGTGGACAGTAATTAATTTTGGTGTTCAGATCTGAGAGTTCTATTTGGGGTGTATGGGGGAAGGATGTTAGAGCGGGGCATTTGGCTGGATTAAATATTAGTCTATGTGCTGTAGTGAGCTGGAGGAAGTCCTGGTAATTTGTGAATTCTAACCAGTTGAGGGATTGGAGGATAACACAGTGATGAGTGGAATGTTTGGCTTTGGTGGCAAATTTAGAAATTTTGTTATAACAGCTTTCAAATCTGGAAGTGATGGAAGATGATAGGTTAGTTAGTAGTGGGGCGCCATGCAGAAGGGAGGGAAGGAGGTAAGAGGAAGCCAGAGTATCACTTGTAGAAGTAGAGAGGAAGTGATTGTTCCTGTATAGCATACCTAGTTTTTGGTGGGATTTCTTTATATTTTGCTGAATTTGGATGTTGAACTTGAGGTGTTTGTCTATAGTTACACCGAGTAGTTTGGCAAAGGGAACAATTTCAATCGGAGAGTTGTTTTGGTAAGGACTTGGAAGGAATTTTTATCAAAAGAGAAAGATTCTGAGGGTAAGAATGGTAGTATTTTAGATTTGTTAGCATTGAGAGTAAGGTGATTTTGGTACATCCAGATCTCAGTAGATGAGAAGGCAGTCTAAGTTTTAGATAGGAGTTCAGGGCGGTTAGAGTCAGAGCAGACAAATGTAGAGTCTTCGGCATATTAGATGACTTTGACATTAGGAATGCCAGAGTGAAAGATATTGATAAACATATTAAACAGCATTGGTCTGAGGATGGACCCTTGTGGTACTCCATTAGGGGTGGGTAAGAAAGGTGAGGTGCCTTTTTTCCATTTCACAGCCTGAGATCTATCTGACAGATAGCTTGAGAACCAGGAAAGAGTGTTTTGGGAGAGATTTAAGTTTGAGAGGTGACTTACAAGGTGCTTATGGGAAACAGTATCAAGTGCTTTAGAGAGATCTGGGAGTACTGTGGATACTAAGTTATCAAAATCTCGGGCTTGATTGACAGTTTCTAAGAATGAGAGTAGAGCTGTTATGGTGCTATGTCCTGGTCGGAAGCCATGCTGGGTAAGGTTAAGAAGTTGTTTTTTAGTCAGAAAAGGCATAAGATGGTGGTGGATACATTTTTCTAGTATTTTGGAGATTGGAGAGAGAAGAGCTATAGAGCAGAAGTCTGAAATGTTAGTATTTGTGAATAATGGTGGAATGTCAGCATTTAGGGACATAGGATTCCTTTATGGATCTATTAATTAGGATACTAATTGGGAGAGCTATACCATCGGTGCCAGACTTGAGAAAGGAAGAGGGGATGTTGCCAGGTGCATTGGAGCAGTGGTGGCTGGTGACTTCAAATCAAAGGGGGGCTGCAGGAGATAACTGAATGGGTGTGGCCAACTGGAAAGGGGAGGAGCTATGCTCAAAACCACAAAAACTGAAACTTTAATTAAATATGCTGCCCTGGGTGCCAAACCGTCATTGTGAGAGTCCAATCAACACAAAATGAAGTGTAGAAGAAAAAAATATTTCAATGCATTGGCTGCATGACAGCTTACTTAATATCTAGATGGAAAAAGAAGGTTGTGAGGCATTAAAAAATAAATTACTTTTTAAATACATTACTGGAATGCCAGTCAAAATCAAGTATAAGAAAAACAAGCAGCACTCAACTCAAACCACTTCTCCCTGCACTGCAGTTCTAATTATAATTTATATTCAGCTTTATAAAAGTACCAAGTAACATGCTGAAAGTAGCAATCTCTGTGATACCCCCACTTGTAAAAAATGTTTCTTATCCAAAAAAAGATCTGCTGCCTGACAACAACTATCTACTTGTTTCATGGGGAAAACATGATCAAAATAAAAAATGAATAGCAAACAAGAAACAATCTCAAGGTAAATTGCTTAAAGGATTAGTGCACAGGTTATGGACCACACATGATAGATTGGCATTCTGTTTAGTTTATGGGTAAAGCCTGCAAAGATGACTGTAAGTCTCCACAATGGTAATAAGATTCTTAAAATACTGTAATCCTGTCCTTTATTACAAATACTGTCATATGCATTTCAATACCCAAGGCTTATACATTATCTAGTTATGCAAGTATTCTCTGCATGGCAACAACAAAAAGGTGTTCAATGTTGGTAATTCTTTAACAGTATGCTTATTAAAGCTTGCTTGCATCTTACAATCTCAGACAAGCTTACCTGATGGTCATGAAAGCATTGCTACTTAAGCACAGAGCAATGGACACTTTCTGAATAATAAGAAGCAAAAATCAACAGTATAAAAATATGACAGAAAATCAGAACATTCTGCAAAGCAAGAACAGATGAAAAGCCATTGTAGTACTTGTGTCTACCTTGGATGGGGGGATACTCTGCACACTTAGACTGCATAACTGCTCCTTGCCTTGCTTGGACACATCCAAAGTCAGTACATGGGGGAGTGGGGTGCAACAAGTATGTCAAATTTTGAAATGTCTCTGGCTGACTGTGATGGCCCTGACACATTTATCATACCACTCAACCTCAGAGCAAGAAATATGGACAAAGCCATACACAGAAGTGGGACAAAGGCTCAAAAATAAGGACAATATTTAAATAGTGCTCTTATAAACTTTCTAATAGAATAGTAGGTCTTGCATTAGTATGAATTTTTTGAAGGGTATGAAATCTGAAACTCAAATGTCTGTCATTATTTTCTAACTTCAATATTTAATGATTTGCCACTAATTTGCCAGAAAACCACACTTTTAAGAAAAATGGACCAAAAATGTGATGCAAAAAATATAAAATAGCCACAAAATACAGCTGGGAACATATCAGAGAAGGGACACTTTATTAATATTAGTACTGTTAACTTGAGCAGCTGACAAAATAAACAAACCTACATGCATTTCTGAAATAAAAGTAATCTATAACTCTGATTATTAAAGTTATTTATTAATTGTAAACCCTCCATGTTTTCTTCTAAAATTGCCATTTTGTGGGGGGATTATTAGAGGGTGAGAAACATTTTGAGCCAAAATTGTGGACAGTTGAGAGGTTTGGATATGCCTAATTCTATAATGCAATTTATTTGCACATACCTCTCAACCTGTTAATGCAGGAAATCTGGACAAGGCCAAATATATTGGGGGAACATACAAACAGTGCTAAAAATTGCTCTTGTATAAACTTAGTTGATAGAATAACAGGTCTTGCTTTAGCATGCATTTTTTCTGAAGCTTATAAAGTCTGAAACTTGATGTCTGTCATTATTTAGTGACTTAATTCCTAAATGATTTGCCAGAAAACCACAAATTTTATGAGGAACAAACCAAAAATAAGAAGCAAAAATCTATTAATTCTGTGAAAATCTGGACAGTTGAGAGGTATAGTTCAGCTGGGGATGTTTTTGTGTTTGCCGTCCTTCCCCCTGGCAAAATCATGGTTGAATGGAGCCTCCCCCTGCATCCATTCCAATGCCCCATTACTTGGCTAATTCGCTCCATTTACCATAAACACTATAATGTGCATACTGCTTTAATTCTACGATGATTTGGATTTCATTTGAAAGTTTTATTTTGCATTTTACAGCACAAACATCTGCCCTTGAAACTCACATTCATTGAAACAGCATTGAAATCCACATTCAAAGGAAATACATTTGGCTAGTATAAAGATTAACTTTGGGCTGTTTTCAAATTATAGGCCCCTTGCACACAAAACATACATGTGTTGTGTGATATATCTACCTAAGTGTATTAAATTATATTCCTTGTATAATACAGTACAGTTGTTAGAGGGTGTTTTAAATTTATTGTTTTGAACATTTTCAAGTAAAGAATGAAACAAAATACATGCACCAATAATGACAAAACTACCCAACTGAGAACATCTCCATCATAAAAGTCTACTCAAACTTCTACAATCCACCAGTATCAGTAAATATGCACAATCTCTGCAGAGGTAAAAGTCAGCTAAATAATTTCACATTAAAGAGATCTGTAACTAATGTAGAGGTTGCTGCCAGCAAACAACTTTGTATTTTATTGTTTCATCTACAAATAAAGTGCCTGTTGCCCTTGAGGAATAAATTGCCTATATTACATTAAAAAATGATAAGCTAGTAATATTGCAATTGGGAATGGATGGCAAACTGATAACAATTTCATAGTTATTTGGTATCTTCACCAATGAGGACATTCTTAGTATGGTAGCATCCACCCCCTGTGGGAGTAGAACCCACAGCCTTCTGCATCAAAAGCAAGTACACTACCTTTTGTGCTATTAACAATGCAAGCAGACTAAGCATAAGCAGCACTAAATTTCTCTTTCCCTGCAGCTCTCAGACACTCAACTGTATCTCTCAACTTTGTAGCAAAAGAAATCTGGAAAAAGCCAAATGTATTGGGGGGGATAAAAGCCCAAAAACCAGAGGCATGTTTTAAACATTGCTTGTATAATCTTGGAAAGTTGTTAGAATAAAATGCTGTGCTACCACCATACATTTCATTGCCAAGTCTTGAACCCAGAATTATGTGCAAAACAGGCAGAGCAACATACCACTATGCCAAACCAGCTGTGTTGTGCAAGAGAGGAAGACTGAAACTTAAATGGCTACCATTTAGTGAATTCAGTTCTCACCATAGCTGTCATCCTGTTAAAACAAAACACCTATACAAAGCCAGTAATGGGAGAATACAGCCCTCAAACATATTCATTGAATTCAGTTCTCACCATAGCTCTCAACCTTAGCACAAAAAACCTGGATGAAGCCAATAATGGGGGAATACAGTCCCAAAAATAGGGACACATTTAAATATTCATCTTATAAACTTAGAAATTTGCTAGAATAAAACATCTTGTATTACTATGTACTTTCTGAAGAATGTGAAGTCTGAAATTCAAATGCCTGTCAATTTTATGTTTTAACATTTGTTAACCAGGAAAGTCTGACTTGGAACAAAAAAACAATTCACAGCAGAGGCCCAGGGAGAAATACTGCAGACACGTCTTTGCAACATGGGAGGACACCAGAACAAACACAGGGAGGACATGCAGACTCCACCCAAGCCAAGAATCAAACCAGAGAACCTCTAGCTATGAGGCAACAATGCTACCACTGCACCATCAACTACTTAAAGAATTAAAAATTCAGAAACCACAGGTTTTATGAGGAACAAAACAGAACAAAATATGAGGCAAAAATCTGCAAAAGTTTCACAAATGGTAGTGGATAGGGAATTCAGGCTCTTGTTACCTGCGGGGCATGTTACAGGCACACACACACAGATACACACACACACACACACACACACACACACACACACACACACACACACACACACACACACACACACACATTATAAAATCCTGTTCCACTACTCCGTACCTGCAATAATGATGATAATATCCACACACACACTGCTGCAATAATGATGATAAAATCCTGTTCCACAACTCTGTGCCTGCAATAATGATGATAAAATCTACACACACTGCTGCAATAATGATGACAAAATCCTGTTCCACAACTCTCCGTACCTGAAATAATGATGATAAAATCCAGAATCCTGTTCCACAGTTTCATACTGAGTGTCCCGGTCATCTGCGTTCATGCCAGAATGCACACTTCCGGTTTCCCTGTTCCTGTTTATGAACAATCCAAGACTGCTGACCTTGCAGTCCGATCCCCTACCAGTCAATGCGGTTAGCACCACATAAACCTCTGGGGCATCAGCAGTCTGCTGCCTTCTTCCTGAATCTGGACTGGTAAGGCAGCAGTCTGGATTCACTTTCTATGCACAGGTTAGGAGGATTTATAGGATGGTACCATTGTGGTTCACAGCTGGGGGGGCTGCAGTCCTGCAGTCCGATATCACAAGCCACCACTGCATTGGAGCAGGGTTCAAGTTTGGATAGAAGTCTTTTTATGTAGTTAGTGGAGACAGGTTAAAGCTCAAACATAGTGGGGAAATTATTTGGGGACTTAGATGAGGTAGAATGTAGGAGAGATGGGTCATTGTTGGGAAAAGTTTTTGTTAAGTCAGATATTGACTCTATAAAGAAAGAGTTGAATAGTGAGGCTAATTCGAGGTCAGATTTACTTGGGTCCAGACAGGGGTTATTTTTGGAGCCTGGGTTGAGGTTGGAGTTCCAAAAAAGCCTAGGGTTTTGAGGATGGTTGGACTGGAGCTTAGTGTAGTAGGATTTTTTGTGTTTGAAGATTTGTTTTTTTGCAAAGTTACAGAGCTGTGTATATTGGAGAAGGGTTTCGGGAAGTTTATTCTTTTGGTAAAGCTTCCAGGATTTGTCTCTGATGCATAATTTGCTTTGTTCCTTTGGTTAGCCAAGGGGCAGTTGTAGTTTTTATTCATTTTTTCCTTGGTGGAGCTGGGGAACCAAGGGGCAGTTATAGTTTTTATTCTTTTTTTTCCTTGGTAGAGCTGGGGAATTTAGAGCATCTAGGAAAGTAGAATTAAAGTGGTCTATGGCTTTATCGAGTGGAAGGGTTTTTAGAAAGTTCCAATTCATTTGTTTGAGATAGAGAAGGTTTTGGGGTTAAATTTACTAAGGTTGCGGGTTTTATATATATTGATGTTGGTGTGGATGGGAGGTGGTTGCACAGTAAATGAAATCTGAGAGGTAGTCACTAATAGAGTCAGGGATGGTGCCAGAGTTGGTAATTTTATTTGAATGTGTGACTAAGATCAAGTCAAGAGTGGATCCTGGAGGATTTGTTTTATTGCGTCTGGTGATGGAGTGGGTTAGTTGAGTAAAGTTAAAGAGGTTAATGGACAGGGAGGATATTGGACTGTTGATTTTATTCCATTCAGTGTATACATTGCCTAGTATGTAAGTTTCAAGGTTAATTTCAGTTGAGGCCAGGTAGACTATGTCTTCAAGGGCTGAGACGTGGGATATAAAGGGCGATGATACAGAGGCTTTTGTGATTATTCATTCTTAATAGACCAATTGTTAGTTCTGCATTGGTGAATTTAGGAATGGGGTTAGGTAGGGGAATTAAGGTAAGTAGACTGGAATCGATTAATGCAACGTCTCCACCTTTTATCTTTGGGCGATCACATCTAAGAGTGTGAAATCCAGAGGGTAGGATTATAGACTCAGAGATATGGGGTTTGAGCCAGGTTTCAGAGATGTCTACAATGTCAGGTTGATTATAACTTAGCCATGCTTGACACTAATGTGCTTTGTTGTTGAGACTCTGAGCACTGAGTGTTAAAAATTTAAGAGTATTGTAGGGGGATGAAATGTTAGAGGAAGGGGGAGGGTAATTGTTATTTGTGGGTGGGTTAGGTCCGAAGTTGGGGTGAATGTCTCCTGCTAAGACGAGGTTATTGAAGGAAGATATTTTAGTGTGTTTTGGTTTGGATTTAATGTATTCAGTCTAGTATTTGTATAAGAGTAAGTGTCTTAGCAGTAGTGGAAATAATTTTAGGATTAAAAAGGTGCAAAAGGTTGAGCTGAAACAGAGAGGAAGAGATGGAAAAGAAATTATTTGTGTGAGGGTGGAGATGGTTTTGTGTGGGAGTATGGTAAGAAGTAGATAGTGGAAGCTGATTGGAGGTATAGGAGCTGGCATGGCATAAAGTTGATAGGAGTAGTAGGAGGGAGATGGGGGTTCATAGTTTTAGGAGCAGTAAGGAAAGCATGGTTAGAAAAAGGTAGTTTAATATGGGAGGATTTGTAGTTGGAGAGAAGAGCTGTGGGGTGAGAGGGGGTAATGAACGAGTGCTGTATATAATTAATGATGTATTTAATTACTGTGGGTGAAAAGAGGAGAGGTAAAGAGGGGAAGGCTTTGATTGGATGGTTGACTGTGGGTGAAAGGAGGAGGGGTAAAGAGGGGAAGGCTTTGACTGGATGGTTGTCTTGAGTGGGTGGAGAGTGGTTTAAATAAAAGTAGGAGTAGTGGGAAACTAATGGGAACTGGAAGCAGGGTAGGGGAGTGGATTGTGCCTGCAGGGTGAACTGAGTGGGTAGAGCCAAGAAGAAGGAAGAAAGTCAGTGAAAAGTTATTAGTGAGGCTGAGAACTAGCTCAGAGGTAAGGAGGCACTGGAATAAAGCACTGTGTGTGTGGAATTAGAAACATGCAGAGAGTTGACAGGGTATAGGAGCTGAAAACAGGGCAGTAGCAGTTTAATGGAATATAGCAAGTATTAATAGGGCTAAAACAGGGCAGTGGTAAATTAATGGAGCAATTACAGTACTTTTAAATGACTAGAAACTCTGTTGACATCAGTTCCAGCCTATAGTTTATACATCATCAGAAGGGAAGTTATTGATCTATAGTTTTTAGGATAGCTTGCAGGTTCACTCTTAAAGAGGACTATCATTTTTCATGTTATTAACCAGGCTGTTGTCTGTTCTGGGTGCCAATATAAGTAGTTTTTGCTCAGGGCTAAATCTGTATGTAAAGACGTTAATCCTTTTAGCCAGAAGTGAGGTACTGCATCTGGACCTGGGATTTTCCATTTAAGAGCTTTTCTTAATTTTGTTTCAGTTTCTCTGGCCATTACTTCATCCCATTTCATATCCCGTGCATTTGAATTTTTACTGTTTCTTTCACTTCTTCTAGCCATTCAGCATCTTTGTTATGTTCCACAGGGTCTTCATAAATATTTCTCTAAAATGTGCCTGTTTCTTCTATTTTGGTGATGTTTCTATTTCTTTTGCTTTTCTTCCCATTTCTCTATAAGTCCTTTGGGTTATCAGTGAATTGCCTATTTTGTACTTTTCCTTTGTGTTTATCTTCATATCTTCGAAGTTTTTTTTTCTGTCTGTGCTGATATCTTTAGCTTATTATTTACAAAAGAGTACAATAGATCCAGGTCTGTTGTAATACTGCACATTGATTTTATCATGTCTATCTTTCTAAGTATTTTTGTTGATCTGTTTTTTCTTCTATACTCTTCTAAGAGTAACACTTCTTGTCTTAATGCTTGCTAGTTTTCTCGATTCGATCCTTTCACGATGGTATTTGATTTCTTCCCTTCCTTTCCCTTATTGCCCTGTATTTTTGTGGTAAGACTTTATCTATTATCAATTTATCTGCCCAGTAACTGTGTTCATTTATTTTTCCAGACTTATAACATTTTGGATCTTATTCACCTTCTGTAATCTGTTTCTTTCATTAATCTTAATATGTCTATCCATCTATATTAAATCAAGCAAATCTTACTTTAGATAATTTTATTCTAAACTGAGGGCACATTATTTATTCTTTGTTTCCTGCAGGCATTCTGCAGAAAGTTCCAGAACATCTTCATGTGGCATATTCTCTTCAGCTGCATCCTGCTTCATCTGATACTCATTCATATGGGAACTCACTGACCTATCACTCCACAAAATTGACTGCATCAGAGTTACCATCTTTTCCTGCTCCTCCCCTTGCTGTGCAACTTCAACGGAATTTTTGTACTGGTTTCCTACTGAAGGCTCCAGAGTATCTTCATGTGGCAACTAATCAGATACTTCCTGCGCCATCTGTTTTTCTCCTTAATTTGGGAGCTCACGGTTCAGTCATGATATGATGTTACCAGAATTGGATTTTCTACAATAAATCCTTCACTTTGCAAGTAATCCATAACTTCATTTTTTATTTCTTTAACTTTCCATTGCTTTTCCTTTTTTCTACTTTCCCACTTTGCTTTCTTATTTTAATATTGAAACATTTTCCATATCTAGATAACTTGACAGTATGGATGGGCCAGTGTCAAAACTGATCTGCTTCTCTGTTAGGGGAAGTATAAGCCAGATTGTCCAAGTGTAATTTGATGAACATTTCACAAACAACTATCAAAATGTTACTGAAACATTACCTTCTGTACACAAGTACTGAATGGAGGCTTTAAAAGAAATGTTACTACATTAGTTTGCCAAATTACTTTACACTTACCTTCTATTAGGGAATCAATGTATGAGATCTGGAATGAGGAAGTCCATCCTCATCAGCAGTTAAGTAAATGCCATTAGACATTGAGGCATTAGTTAGCCTGGCATCTGTCACTAGCTACGCCTCTTTATCCATTATGGTCTACAAAACCTCTTCCTCTCCAGTTCACTTTTACCACATATCAAAGTAGATCATTCATAAAATGGCTGTAGGCTACTTTTCAAAAATGCATATGTTTTCTGAGAATATTTCAGTTTGTTTGTTTGTATATTTAGTTTACTGCTACTCATTTTTATCTTCTCATGATTTTGTTTGGCATTCATGTCAGACCATTCAACCATTCAATTTTTTTTTTGTTCTTTCTTCAAATTTGTACTGTTCTGACCTACTTCTACCTAGGCCTTTGGCATTTTTCTCATCACACTCTTACTGTGGTACAGTTATTGTTGCTTTGCTGTTGTGGTTTTATTCTTGTTTATGTTTTTGTCATGGTTACAGCTGTTCATGTTGTACTTTTTAAAACTGTACTTTTGAATTGCAGAGCAAGCCTTTACAAAAATGTAAATATGGTCAAAAATTATGTCCTGTGATAAGCACTTCTCTCAAATAAACTTCCTCTGCTTGTTAAACAAATATCATTCAATACTTTCCTTTGAAGTAAGCCTAGACAACAGGTTGGTGCTGTCACGTTTACCCTGCGACTAATTGGCCACTTCCTCTTTGAGAAAGGAGGCAAAGATTGGGAGCAGATAAAAGGCAAGGAATACATAGTCCTTGGACTAAATGGTCTTGAAACTGTTGTGAAACTTTTGATCCCCCCCAACAAAACATATGATCCCAGGCCCAAACCAGACTTGATTGGCTTAATTAAGTTTATTTCTAAAGAAATATTTTTGGTGGTCACAGTGCCATCCATCCATCCATCCATCCATCCATCCATCCATCCATCCATCCATCCTTCCATCCCTGTCTAATAGAAGGTAACTAGTTGTACTTCTTCAGCCCCCAACACTCCTATATACATGAGATGATAGCCAACACATCCGGGAGGCTTTTGTGTTTCTGGGTAGAAGCCAACCAGTAACAGTTTTAGACTTTTCCAGCTCTTTGGTCACCAGACTATTCTCCAAATGAATCTGATTCTTAGCTACTCCATCATGTTGTTTTTTTGCTCAGGAGTCTCTTTTGAGTTTCTTCCAGTCTTTGGGAATTACAGTAAACACTGTAAAGTTCTGGGTGGAGACACCTAAACGATGATATTTATGGGATACACCCCAGGTTCTACAAACCCATTCTGCCTTCATCCAAGATCCATTCCCTTATAGACCTTGATATCTTAAGTCATTCAGATGCAGTCATAGCAATATTTTGTCTAATAGCACTGGTGTTATTGGCCATATCAGAGTGCAACACTGGTCATTGAAATTTCAGTGGCCCCAGTTAACAGATGCCATGACATAACATGCAAAGATTTCCGGGACTTGCAGCTTGCTTCTTATTGGTAGTTTCCACTCCAAACCTACATTTCAACTTTCCATTCCAAACCACTACTCCTGCAGTGGTTGTTACTACTGATGCTTCTGCTTAAGGCAAGGACATTGTCAAAAGTAGGGTCTGCACGGTATATGGTTTAACTTAGAGTCTAATCTGCACATAATTTTTAGAGAGTATGCAATCCTTCTCATACTGCATGATTTTCAGAACTCTCTACTCCAAAATACTATAGCCATCCACACTGACAGTATAGTGGTTGTTTGGTAAAGAAAGAAGCCGGGTGAAATACATTCATTTCCATTTTTGAGAAACAATTAGGGTTTCATCAGCATGCACAACGTATAAATTTATGCTAAACCTATTCCTGTTCTATCTCTTGCCCCTAATCACCAACCTTTCACTTTAGCTTCTGAAAATCCCTTTCCCTAACAGTACCACTAAGCAAGACACTCAGACACACATTTTACACACTCAAGCACAAACACACATACAAATATACACACAAACATGGACACAAACACACACACACACATATCACACAGCCCTAAAACTGACCCACTAACTTCTTTTAACAAAATACTCATTCAAAAAAATGAATGGTCAGTAAAAAATAACACATTTCACTTAGTCGAGCAAAAGACTGCTCAGCAAAGGGAAGTGCTTTCATAAAAACAGACACAAATATATATATATATACATATATATATATATATATATATATATATATATATATATATACATACATACATACATATATTATTTTATTTATTTATTTAACATTTGTTTGACAGGATAGTCCGAATGGACAACAGAGAGAAGAAAAATTTACAAAAGAGACATTACAGAGTAGTAGCATATAGATTGTAGACTTTACAGCAGTTAGTATACAATAAGAGGATATTACCGCTTTTGGTTGAAAATACAAGTGTACAAAATATGCAATGAGAGTAGATAAGAACCTGGTAGGGCATTGCAAGATATTTCACAACTGAATATAAGTATATAAATGTTTCAGGTTTCACATACACATTAAAGCAAATATACATGAAAGAGTATATGTATATACACATGTACATACACTCATATATAGGTTATTGTTCACACATAGATAGGTATAGTTAGAGTGTGTTGTTTGTGTTGTCCAGGACAGATGGGCTGTAGAAATAGTGAGTGAATGAGGCTTCAGTGGGTCAATTACAGTTGTATAGATGGCTGGTGAAGAGGTATGTTATAAGTAGACTTTTGAAGGAAGGTGTGGAGTTTTGTACTCTAAGGTCAGGGGGAAGGTTGTTCCATATTTTTTGCTATTTCATTTGCAAATAGTGATTCCCTGGAGTTGTTTTTGCATGTGATGGTTTCGATTAAGGCTTTGTTAGAGGACTGAAGTTGTCTATTTAAATTGTAGAAGTTCAGCATGCCAGTCAGGCCAGGGGTTTTCTTGGGATAGTACAGAATTAGATGAGCTAGGCTGACTTTTATATATATATATATATATATATATATATATATATATATATATATATATATATATATATATATATATATATATATATATATATATATATATATATAGAGAGAGAGAGATGTATATCTCTCTCTCTCTCTATATATATATATATATATGGGTCAGTATTACTGTATTAAAAGTCTTTTATGTGGAGCACCTCTCCATTTACATGAAACTGTTGAAATTCACTTCCACGAATTGTGGAATTTGTCCCAGGGTTAGGAAGTAGCTGGCCAACTCGACAACTTTGCCCTTTTCCCCACTGTAGTGTGATCTTGATGTTGGTATATATGGTTAGGGGGTGTGGGATCTCGGAGTTGGTATATATATATATATATATATATATATATATATATATATATATATATATATATATATATATATATCTATATCTATATATCTATAATTAGTGTGGGATGCAGTCCCCACATAATGAGTGTCTGGTGTTCACTGAATCCTCCTCTTGTGGGGGCTGCTCTCCTCACCCCCCCACTAATGATATATACCAACTCTGAGATAGCACTACAGTGGGGAAAGGGCAGGTTTCCTTATACCTATGTTACTGATAAGCAAGTGCTACATTCTGCTTCCTTTAGGTTGGCCAATTATGATCGTTCAATGAAATTCTTTACGATCATATGACCTTTCGATTAAAGGAAGTTTCACTGGTCTGTGTATAATGAACAGCTGTTCGATGAATGAGCCATCTGATCAGTAAACATAGACCCCACCAGATAACTAATCAAATTTATTCCCCAAACTCTTAGTATTACAAAGAAAACTCTTCAAATATTTATCAGGCTTTCTATAACTGACACTTGGCTTGAAACTCTGTTTTGTTAAAAATAAAATTGCTGTCTATTCAATAATTTTGCCAACCATATAAGATGCTTCATATGAATTTATATGTAAGTTATCTCTTAAATATAATCTCTGATCATATATACTTTCTTCCCAATACTTGATTAACTTTATATTAAAGGCCAGAGTAAGTTGTCTTAACCAATTTTTAAACATGTGAGCCTTAGTGTTCATATAATCTATCCATGATGGAAATAGTATAACTTCATTCAATGTATAAATGACATTTTTTTTTCCAAATATTCAATTATATCCAACATCGAGTCCTTCATATAATTCATAGGGGTACATTTTAAATCATTAGTCCCAACATGTCATATCTAGGTTTCATTAAATTCAGCTTTTGTAACAATTTGGGGATATCAATTTTAATCCTGGCAAGACAGATACTTTGTAAAGTGCTGTCACTCCTTTTTAATTCTTTCACAGCTAGTTTCACTAGAGAATCTCACAGAATTAAGATCTCATTTTCAATTCTTTAAATGCTATTAAATTTTTCCAATTCATGATCATCAGCAGTATCTATATAATCACTGTTTTTCTGTTTGTTTTTTTCTGTGAGCCATTGGAGTTTATTTGTTCAGTTTACTTCCTCCTTGTAATATTTTTATCACAAACCATTCTGTTAGCTGGCAAACATTCATCCCTGATTTACTTATTGGAGATTCAGAATTAACACATTGCATGGATAATACATCATTTGCTAGTTCATAGAATCAACAATGTTATTATTATAATTCATGTTAAATTCAGAGTATAAACAACTAGGCTTATTATCAAATGCCATGGGGCTATTATTTTCCCCAGTCAGCTGGTCCACTAGTTCCCCAACATCTTTATATGTTTTGTCCAAGTCGATAGCTGATTCACTTTCAAATATGTGTGATTCATCAGAAATACCACTAGTAACACTATCATTTAGATGCGCATTCACTTTACAAGTGGACTTTTACATTTTTTATAATTTAATTTTACCTTCTTTTTTCTTTTTTGTTCTTAACCTTGTCTATAAACAATAGGTTAGTTTGAATAAGTTTCTTATTGTGTTCTGTCAGTCTATTTTAGAATCAATTAAACTCTTAATACTATTATCACAAGCCCAGTCTTTTATATATTCAAAATTGTTCAAGGATGCTTTCCAAAATAACAAATGCAAAACTGAACTGCACTAGTATCCTTACTAGCTCTAATTTTTGAAAGCTCAGATAATTTGGCACAGCTAGAGCAATGATTCTCAACTCCATTCCTAAAATATACTCCACATTCCCTACACTCCTGAATATATTTGGTCTTTAATAAGTCATCTAAGATGTATGAATTCAAGGAATCCATAACTGAACACCTAATTTCAATACAGACAACAGGTTTATTTTTATTGAATAATATAATTAGAACTTTAGTATGCCGATAATCTGATAAGCAATAACTTTAACAACTGTAACTTAACTTATTTTAGTATTCATTAACTAAGAAGAATATCAACACAAAACAGTAATATTATGTAGCATCAACATAAGATGAAAGAAGACATGCATAAAGACACTCCTACACTCTTCCAGCAAATCAGTAAATCATGCAAAGATGTGCAAAATACATCTTTGTGTCAATGAGATGAAAGGAATGTCCACTCACCAGGCTAGTTATTTAATGAGTCTGTTGTTCCCTCTGATTGGCTGCTGTCTGATACACACAAAATATGAGTCCCCCATATCTTTAAAAAGATGAGGGAGAGCACACCAATCAGTATAGACCAAAATAAAATGCAAATTAACCAAGAATGCAGGTCTCACTGCACTGTTTATTTCACTAAAATCCATACAGATAAATCATATATATAAAGCTTGCACCTGCTTGCTGAGTGAGTTATTTAAAAAGTCCATTGTTTCTTCTGATTCATTGCTGTGTGATACATACAAAATATGCTTCCTGTGTAGTAAAACGATGCGGGAACAAACAAATCAATATAAAACAAAATAAAATGTAAATTTCCTTAACCAGTAACAGAGGTCTCACTGCTGCACTTCATTTCACCACAACACACACATACAAATGAGATGTTTAAAGCTTGCATCCACTTGCTGACCTAGTTATTTAAGGTGCCTATTGTATGCACCAGCTACTTTCTCAGAGAACCAATTACTGCACCTCTCATAATTACATAATCTTTTGCATATGTTTTCTGATGATTCTCTGCTACTTTTCGATAGCCAAAAACATTCACAGAGGGAGTTGTCCATAAATGTGTTATATACCTGAATAAGGCCTCCTTTTAAATATAATATATATATATATATATATATATATATATATATATATATATATATATATATATATATATATAAAACATTGTACAAGTTCAAATATTTTTCTCTTTTATAATAACTTAAATTTTCACATCCATGGATGCCCTTGGGATATTTCCACATCATTTTTTCCATTTATTCATGTTTGTTTTTTTTATGAGGTTTCCATATTATTATTCCATACTCAAGATTGGGTCTAATGTAACAAACAAACAATGATTTCATCATTTCTGATTTCCTAGACTTTAAGTATTTTTATACAATCCATTCTTCTACAACTATCATTAACCAATTTGATGATATAATTAGAAAAACCCAAAGCTGGATCTACCCATATACCCAGGTCCTTAAATGAATCCACAGTTTCAGTCACTGTGTGTTGTAATATTCACCTTTTAGTCTATGTCTCACAAGTCTCATATGCTTAGTTTTTGATGTATTTATCAACATATTATTCCCTGTGGTTAATTTAGTGAAGTTCTGTTGCAGACATGTCCTGTCTGTAACACATTTAATCAGTTTACCCATTTTATGTCATCTGCATACAGACTATAGAACATGCCAGATGAAAAAAATAGATCTGAAAGGTGTACCCTAAACAAATATTGGTCTAGGGCAGGGTTCACTGTGTCACCCTGACTGCAAGCTGGAATTTCACATGTCCCATTACTATGTGATACTTGCCATGTCCTATTTGTAAGACATACAGCTATCTATCTTATCAAGATTACATCAATAGCCACTTGTTCTAATTTATTGGTTAGTGTTTTATTATGCCCCTACCAAATGCTGAATTTTAATCTATATGAATTACATCACACCACAATTTCTGATTTAGAGCTGTTATAATGTTGTCATAGAACATCAACATACAGGCAGTTATAGATCTATTTACAAATTATGCATGCTGATACATGATTTCAAGTCCCAGCATTTCCATTTCTGACAATAATTTATCCAAAATAACTTTCTCCATTATTTTTCCACAACATGAAAGTGAACTTGTGGTCTGTATACTCTTGATTGGTTCTTTTCCCTACTCCCTTAAAGATAGGTTTAGCAACTGCATGCATATCTCTCAAGATAGGTTTAACAACTGCATGAGTATCTCTCAAGATAGGTTTAACAACTGCATGCGTATCTCTCAAGATAGGTTTAACAGCTGCATGCGTTTCTCTCAAGATAGGTTTAACAACTGCATGCGTATCTCTCAAGATAGGTTTAACAACTGCATGCGTATCTCTCAAGATAGGTTTAACAGCTGCATGCATATCTCTCAAGATAGGTTTAACAACTGCATGCGTATCTCTCAAGATAGGTCTAACAACTGCATGCGTATCTCTCAAGATAGGTTTAGCAACTGCATGCATATCTCTCAAGATAGGTTTAACAACTGCATGCGTATCTCTCAAGATAGGTTTAACAACTGCATGCGTATCTCTCAAGACAGGTTTAACAACTGCATGCGTATCTCTCAAGACAGGTTTAACAACTGCATGCGTATCTCTCAAGATAGGTTTAACAACTGCATGCGTATCTCTCAAGATAGGTCTTACAACTGCATGCATGTAGGTTTAACAACTGCATGAGTATCTCTCAAGATAGGTTTAACAACTGCATGCGTATCTCTCAAGATAGGTTTAACAACTGCATGTGTATCTCTCAAGATAGGTTTAACAACTGCATGCGTATCTCTCAAGATAGGTTTAACAACTGCATGCGTATCTCTCAAGATAGGTTTAACAGCTGCATGCATATCTCTCAAGATAGGTTTAACAACTGCATGCGTATCTCTCAAGATAGGTCTAACAACTGCATGCGTATCTCTTAAAATAGGTTTAGCAACTGCATGCATATCTCTCAAGATAGGTCTAACAACTGCATGCGTATCTCTCAAGATAGGTTTAACAACTGCATGCGTATCTCTCAAGATAGGTTTAACAGCTGCATGCATATCTCTCAAGATAGGTTTAACAACTGCATGCGTATCTCTCAAGATAGGTTTAACAACTGCATGTGTATCTCTCAAGATAGGTTTAACAACTGCATGCATATCTCTCAAGATAGGTTTAACAACTGCATGCGTATCTCTCAAGATAGGTTTAACAACTGCATGCGTATCTCTCAAGATAGGTTTAACAACTGCATGCGTATCTTTCAAGATAGGTTTAACAACTGCATGCATATTTCTCAAGATAGGTTTAACAACTGCATGCGTATCTCTCAAGATAGGTTTAACAACTGCATGCGTATCTCTCAAGATAGGTTTAACAACTGCATGCGTATCTCTCAAGATAGGTTTAACAACTGCATGCATGCCTGTCAAGATAGGTTTAACAACTGCATGCGTGTCTCTCAAGATAAGTTTAACAACTGCATGCGTATCTCTCAAGTTAGGTTTAACAACTGCATGTGTATCTCTCAAGATAGGTTTAACAACTGCATGTGTATCTCTCAAGATAGGTCTAACAACTGCATGCATATCTCTCAAGATAGGTTTAACAACTGCATGCATATCTCTCAAGATAGGTTTAACAACTGCATGTGTATCTCTCAAGATAGGTTTAACAACTGCATTCGTATCTCTCAAGATAGGTTTAACAACTGCATGTGTATCTCTCAAGATAGGTTTAACAACTGCATGCGTATAGGTTCATAGGTTCATAGGTTCATACTAGGGTATCTGCCCTAGGGCATTTATAAGCCTAGCCAGAGTGTGTGTGGCTTTCACCACCCCTTAGGATGAGAATAATATACCCATTAGTTTGCTGTGCCTCTGTCCAGCAGTGATACAGAGATGATTCCCGGGGTAAACCTACGATCTCCCATCCACTCATCAAGATTTCTCTTGAACAGAGTCAGTGAGGGGCTCTGCCTCACATGGACTGGGATTCTGTTCCATAGTGTAGGGAGTCTCTGGGTGATGAATCTGTCCCTCCAGCACGTCCTATTTATATCCGTGTTGAGGTTTAAGTCTCTTGCTCTCGTGGCTCTGGTGGATTTGGATTTTTTGAGGTGGAGCATGTCCATTAATTCCGGGTTGGACATGGCCTTGTATGTCAGGCACAGATCACCTCTGAGCAGATGGTATGTGACTGAATAGAGCTGGAGTTTCTTCAGTCAGGCATCGTATGACATATGTTTGAGCCCCTTTATCCTTTTGGTGAGGAACTTTTGGGGTCTTTCCAACTGCTGCAGGTGTCGGGTAAGGTACATTCCGAATGGGGCGTTGTACTCAATCATTGGTCTGATAAGTGAAGAGTACAGGGGTACAATGTCCTCTCCTGATCTGGATGTGAATCCCTTCATGATCAGGTGGGCAATGTAGAAGGTCTTCCTAACCACTTTGGCAATGTGAGTGTCAAAAGAGAGGTTGCTGTCAACTTGGGTCCCCAGGTCCCTGATAACTTCTTCCGTGTTTAATGGATTACCACTTATGTGGTAATTAGGGGTTACCTTGTTTTTCCCAAAGGGTATGACTATACATTTTTTGGCATTTAGCTTAAGGCCATGGCTCTGGCACCAGTTGTCCATTTCTATGAGACCTTTCTGGAGGATGTCTGTGTCTGATGGAGTGCCAATTATGGTGCCCAGTTTGCAGTCATCTGCAAATTTTGTCAGCCACAATCCCCCTATGTTTGCCTGCACTTCAGAAAAATAAATGCCGAACAAGAGGGGGCCCAGGACTGAGCCCTGTGGGACACCGCTCGTGACTGGCTTAGAGTCTGACATGGCACCAGCAACTCTAACCCTGTGTGTTCTGTCCTTGAGCCAGTTTGCAACCCATCTTGTGACATATGGGTTTACATCTAAGCTGGTGAGCTTTTCTATGATGCCCGAGTGGGGTATTGTGTTGAACGCTTTTGCTAGGTCAAGGTAGGCTGTGTGAACTGCCTTACCCTCATCAATGGCCTTAGTGACTGTTTCGAAAAAGTTGACCAAGTTCAAGAGGCAGGATCTGCCCTTGACAAAGCCAAATTGGGTAGGATCCAGTGTCTGTAGGTCCCCAATATCTTTATTTATGGGTTCCATTATGATCCTCTCCATAGCTTTGCAGACAAGGCTCATCAAGCTTATGGGGCAGTAATTTCCAGGGTCCGTAGACGCACCGCCTTTGTGGAGTGGGACCACAGTTGCCGTACGCCATTCTTTGGGTATGTATCCTGTAGTAAGGCTAACATTAAACAGCAGCCTTATGTGTGGGTTTAGTTCCTCATTGAGTTCGTGTAGCACACAGCCGGGGACACCATCCGGTCCCATTGATGCTGTGTTTTTTGCTTTAGAGAGAGCAGCTCTCACCTAAGCATCTGAGATGTTTGGGAGGCTAGACTCTGCTGGGATAGATATTTCTCCTTTTGGGGGGGAGGGAGGGGAGAAATTTGCACTGAACCTGTCTGCCAGTATGTTGGCAATGTCTGTGGGTTCAGTGATTTTTTTATCATTTTGGACTAATTCTGAGCATATCTGGGAGTTTCCACCCAGGTTTCTAACATAGCTAAAGAAGGCTTTATGATTGTCTTTTGTGTCATTAGCGATTTTTCTCTCAAAGTTGGCCTTGGATGATTTTATGAGTGATCGTAGTTTTTGCTAGTATTGATCAGAGATGCCTTCCCATTTAGGGATTTTGCTCTGTCATGTAGTAGCTTTCTCCTCTTGTTGTAGAGTTTGTTTATGGCTGGAGTCCACCAGACCGGCGCCTGCCTTTGGTGGAAAGGGTCTTGATTTTATTAGGGATTGCTTGATCCATACATTCCTGGAGGTGCTCGTAGAAGGCATTTGTAAGGGTTTCAGCAGCGTGGGTTGTGGTTTCCACTGGCTCGGGGCCTTGAAGGATACCACTCCAGTCTTAAGAAGTGTGAAGTTTGCTTTTGAGAAGTTCTTCACTGTGGTCTTTTGCTGGGGTGGGGCGGATGTGGATCTCCAGTGAGATTAATTTATGGTCTGATCTCACCAATGAGGGATATACTTCCGTGTGGAGCATTTTGTCCCCATGTTTGTGATGATCAGGTCTAGTATATTTTCTCCTCTTGTGGGAATGGTGACTAGTTGTTCCATAGCATTTGAGTTTATGAACTCAAGGAACCTTTGGGCTAGGGTGTTGGGGCTTGAGTAATGTTCCCAGTCTATGTTTGGGTAGTTGAAGTCACCCAATATGATGGTGTTTGGAGAGACATTCATACTCTCCAGTGTCTTCAGGAAGGCTGTGTGGGTTTCCTGAGTTTGAGAAGGTGGTCTGTAGCATGTTACAAACTGTAGGGCAGTTTTACCTATGGTTAATTGCACCTGGATGGTCTCCGATGCTTCGTGCGTTGCCACTAACCTGGAGGTGTGGGTATCCTTTATGAATATGGATACTCCCCCTCCTTTTGTGGTTCGGTCCGGATTTTGGGGCCGGAACGCATGATATGAGGTATAACTTGATAGTGCTGGGGTGCTCTCAGGAGCCTTGAACCAGGTTTCAGTCACAGCACAGACATCGATGTTCTCCATACTGAGGAGGGCTTCGAGGGCGTGCATCTTGAGATTTAGACTTCTGGCATTGAGCAGTATTACCCTTAGTTTTTCTCCATTTTTGTTTTCTAGGGCGGTAGGTTTATCATTTGAGCCTTGCCTAAAAAAGGCACTATGGGGGTGGCAAGAGCCTTTGCCAATATCCAGAAGCCCAGGGGTGACAGGTGCAAGCCGTCCCTTGTGAAGCAGCGTGGCTTGTCAAGCATGTCATCCCAGGCAGACAGACATTGGATCCCCTTAGAATGACACCAGTAATTAAGCCAATTATTAAAGCTGATCATTTTGTCTCTGTATTGTGGCATCATTCTTGGTGAGGGTAGGATACTGCTCAGGGTCAGGGTCATACCGGCCTGGGCTACATAATCTGAGAGCTCCTCTATGTCTCTTTTCATGTAGTCCAGGGAGGTACGTCTTAGGTCGTTCACACCGGCATGGACAATGACTGAGTCATACTTGTATTTGCTGTGGAGTGACCTGAGTGCTTGTGTTATGTGGCGGATTCTAGCGCCTGACAGGCAGCTTACTGTGATCTTTTCCTTGTTCAGTCTGGTGAGTGGGACGTCAGTGTATCTGACTATGGAGTCACCTATAACAAGTGTGTCTGGCATTGTGTTTGGCCTTAAGGGCTGTGACTGTTTAGCACACTGACTTTGAGAACTATGTGTTGCATGTCTTATGTCTTGAGGTGGCAGTTGCTTGGGTGTCTGCTTTGGAGGTCTCTGTAGTTTTGGTAGATTTTTGATCAGTGCCTCTGAGTATGTCTTTGTGTGTTTATGTGTTTGTTTTGCAGTTGTGATAGTTCTATGTGAAACTGGGTTTGTGGTGTGCGTGGTTTCCTTCTCCTCCTGTCTGGTCTTGCCAGTCCTGAGTTGAGAGAGCTCAGCCTCCAGTTTGGCTATATAGTTGCATCTCTCACATGTATTTGTGATTTGTGGGAGAAGGAGTGGGTTGTCTGTGTACATGATGCAATTGTAACATTGCCTCAAGATGCCCAGATTCACCAGCTGAACAGGAGAGGACGCTAGCAACTGACCCTTCGACATGCTAGAAAAAGTGAAAAAGTTTGCTGTGTAACTGTGTCAGAAGGGACCTATAGGGAAATGGGTACTCAAGGGGATTCTAGGCTAATGTAGTACTTTGTTTAGTATACAAGTACTTTACCTATATAAAAATGCTTTAGGAGCAAGTGCTGAGCTTTACCTATATAAAAATGCTTTAGGAGCAAGTGCTGAGCTTTTGAGATAGAGAATAGACTGTTTAGATTGCAAGTAGAGAAGTTCTAAGGGAAAAATTGAAAAGCAGACTTTACGGAGCCAGAAATAGTTTAACCTTGTTTAACCGGCGCTGCCCGATGGTGCTCTATGGGCAACTCTGCTCTAAATCGCGCTAAAGCGGGCTTTATAGCAGGGGATTGAAAAGAGCTAGGAATTGACCCAAAATGGCCAATAGACTACAAGTTTCTGGCTGGAACCACTGCTCTAGGGACAAATAGGCTGCTCAGTGCTCCCCACTCCCACTGGTGAAAAAAGAAGATTCCCTTTATCCAAATAAGGATATGGAATAGCACAGGAACCAAGCCAAAGCCCAGAGATCAACAAACTCTGAAGACTGGACTATTCTAGTTCAGTAAGGCGGGAAAACAAGATTTTTTTTTTTGCAGAAAACAGAGGAAAAACAGACAGTAAATGCTTTTAAACGGCTAGCACACTTGAGTGTGTTAGCCTACAGGTAAAAATTAAACAACAAATAACTTTTTTAAAAGTGCAAAACAGTTAATCAACACAAAAACAGTTTAAATAGAATGCAGAGCTGTATAAACAGGCGAAAATGCAGTCGCTAAGCAGTAAATAATCAAAAAGTCAGAAAAAAATACTTAAATCAGGAAAAAGTCAGTCTTTTGCTCTCTGCTGCTTGTAGAACTCTGCAGGACACCACGAGGAGCTGTGCTGAGTTGAATACAAGCGAAAAAGCGCGCTAAAGCGGGCTTTATTACAAGGGGCTGAAAAGAGCTAGGAATTGACCCAAAATGGCCAATAGACTACAAGTTTCTGGCTGGAACCACTCCTCTAGGGACAAACAGGCCGCTCAGTGCTCCCCACTCCCACTGGTGAACAAAAACGCTTCCTTTTATCCAAATAAGGATATGAAATAGCATAGGAACCAAGACAAAGCCCAGAGGTCAGCAAACTCTGAAGACTGGACTATTCTAGTTCAGTAAGGCAGGAAAACAAGATTTTTTTTTTTTTTTTTTTTTTTTTTTCTTTTTTGCAGAAAACAGAAGAAAAACAGACAGTAAATGCTTTTAAATGGCTAGCACACTTTAGTGTGTTAGCCTACAGGTAAAATTAAGCAACAAATAACTTTTTTAAAAGTGCAAAACAGTTAATCAACACAAAAAACAGTTTAAATAGAATGCAGAGCTGTATGAACAGGCGAAAAAGCAGTCGCTCAAGATAGGTTTAACAACTGCATGCGTATCTCTGAAGATAGGTTTAACAACTGCATGTGTATCTCTCAAGATAGGTTTATCAACAGCATGCGTATCTCTCAAGATAGGTTTAACAACTGCATGCGTATCTCTCAAGATAGGTTTAACAACTGCATGCGTATCTTTAAAGATAGGTTTAACAACTGCATGCATATTTCTCAAGATAGGTTTAACAACTGCATGTGTATCTCTCAAGATAGGTTTAACAACTGCATGCATATCTCTCAAGATAAGTTTACCAACTGCATGCATGCCTCTCAAGATAGGTTTAACAACTGCATGCGTGTCTCTCAAGATAAGTTTAACAACTGCATGCGTATCTCTCAAGATAGGTTTAACAACTGCATGTGTATCTCTCAAGATAGGTTTAACAACTGCATGTGTATCTCTCAAGATAGGTCTAACAACTGCATGCGTATCTCTCAAGATAGCTTTAACAACTGCATGCGTATCTCTCAAGATAGGTTTAACAGCTGCATGCATATCTCTCAAGACAGGTTTAACAACTGCATGCATGTCTCTCAAGATAGATTTAACAACTGCATGCATGTCTCTCAAGATAGGTTTAACAACTGCATGCATGTCTCTCAAGATAGGTTTAACAACTGCATGTGTATCTCTCAAAATAGGTTTAACAACTGCATGCGTATCTCTCAAGATAGGTTTAACAGCTACATGCGTATCTCTCAATATAGGTTTAACAACTGCATGCGTATCTCTCAAGCTAGATTTAACAACTGCATGCATACCTCTTAATTGTCCAAATTTTTGCCTCATATTTTTGGTCTGTTCCTTATAAAATTTGTGGTTTACTGGCAAATCACTAAGGATTAAAGTTACTAAATAATGACATGCATTTGAGTTTCAGATTTCATATCCCTCAGAACATGCATTCTAACACAAATACTGTTAAACTACCAATTTCTAATTTTATAAGAGCAATATTAAAATCTGTCTTTATTTTTGAGCCATTGTCTCCTCATTATTTTAAGCCTTGTCCAGATTTCATGCACTAACGAGTTGATCAGTGGCAGTGAAAAACATTGAGCAGCCTGCCTGCCCCTGTGGGAGTGGTTCCTGACTTGAAACTGTAGTTTTATTTGCCATTTTGGGTCAATTCCAAAACTCCTTCATCTTCCTCTCTTAAAACCCTCTTTTGCACGGTTTTGCGCGTTTTTGAGCATAGCGCAAAAACGGGCAGCGCCGCCTAATTGGGTTTAAACTATTCCTGGCTCCACAAAGTCTGCTCTTCACTTTTTCCCTTAGAACTGCTCTATCTCTCAATTTAAACACCATATTCTCATTCTAAGGCCCTTCACTGGTCCAATTAAGTAATCCTACAAGTTAGCACTATTAAACCATAAGCACTACTTACTCTTATACTCTCTACGATTACCCTGTCCTCTACTGGTCCATCTTAAATTCAGTTTCCCTGTTACTCTAGCATGTCCAAAGGTCAGTCAATGGTTTCCTCTCCAGTCCAGCTCATGAATCTGGGAATTTTGAGGCAATGTTACAACTGTCTAATGTACACGGACAACCCTCTCCTCCTCCAAACAGGTTCAAATATATGTGAGAGATGCAACTATTTAGCCAAACTGGAGGCTGAGCTCTCTCATCTCAAAACTGGTGTAACCAGTCAGGAGGAGAAGGTAACCTCACACAACACAATTCCAGTATCACATAGTCCAACCACATCAGCGAACCAAACACATAAATACACAAAAACATACTCGGAGGCTCTAAATAAAAATCTACCTAAGCAACAGAGACCTCCAAAGCAGACATCCAAGCAAACGCTACCTCAAAACAAAACACACACAACACATAACCCACAAAGTCAGTGTGCCAAGCAGCTACAGCCCTTAAGGCTGAATAACACACCTGATACTCTTGTTATAGGTGACTCTATTGTCAGACACACTGACGTCCCGCTCACCAGTCTGAATAAAGAGAAGGTCACAGTGAGCTGCCTGTCAGGTGCTAGGATCCGACACATAACGCAAGCACTCAGGTCACTCCAAAGCAAATACAAATATGACTCAGTCATTGTACATGATGGTGTGAATGACCTGAGACGTACCTCCCTGGACTACATGAAAAGAGACATAGAGAAGCTCTCTGATCATGTAGCCCAGGCTGGTATGACCCTGACCTTGAGCAGCATCTTACCCTCACCTAGAATGATGCCACAGTACAAAGACAAAATGATCGATTTTAACAATTGGCTAAAATTTTGGTGTCATTCAAAGGGGATCCAGTGTCTGTCAGCCTGGGATGACATGCTCGACAAGCCACGTTGCTTCACTAGGGACGGCTTGCACCTGCCACCACTGGGCTTTCAGATATTGGCAAAAGCTCTTGCCACCCCCATAGTGCCTTTTTAGGCAAGGCTCAAAAGTCAAACCTACCCCCATAGACAGCACAAGGAACAAGAAACTAAGGGTAATGCTGCTAAACGCCAGAAGTCTTAACCTCAAGATGCACGCACTCAAAGCTCTCCTCAGTATGGAGAACATCGATATCTGTGCAGTGACAGAAACCTGGTTCAAGGCTCCAGAGAGCATCGCAGCACTACCAGGCTATACCTCGTATCATGCTTTTCGGCCCCAAAACCCAGACCGAACCACAAAAGGAGGGGGAGTTTCCATATTTATCAAGGATATCCACACCTCCAGGTTAGTGGCATTGCACGAAGTATCGGAGACCATCCATGTGCAACTAACAATGGGCAAGACTGCTTTTCAGTTTATAGCATCCTACAGACCACCCTCTCAAAGTCAGGAATCCCATTTGGCTTTCCTGAAAACATTGGAGAACATGAAGATCTCTCCGAACACCATTATATTGGGCAACTTCAACTACCCAAACATTGAGTGGGAGCACTACTCAAGCCCCAGCACCTTAGCCCAAAGATTCCTGGAAATTATAAACTCAAATGCTATGGAACAACTAGTCACCACTCCCACAAGAGGGGAAAACATACTAGACCTGATCATTACCAACATGGGGACTCTATGCTCCACACCAGAAGTATATCCCTCATTGGTAAGATCAGACCATAAATTAATTTCACTGGATGTCCACATCCCGACCCCCAGCCCAGAAAACCACAGTGAAAAACTTCTCAAAAGCGAACTTCTCACTTCTCAAAACTGAAGTGGAATCCTTCAAGGCCCCAGGGCCAGTGGAAACTACAGCCCAAACTGCAGAACCCTATATAAATGCATTCTATGGACATCTCCAGGAATGCATGGATCATGCTATCCCAAACAAAACCAAGACCCAATCATCCAAAGGCAGGCGTCCAGTCTGGTGGACCCCTGCCATAAATAAACTGTACAACAGAAGGAGGAAGCTACTACATGATAGAGCAAAATCCCTAATAGGGAAGGCATCTCTGATCAGTACTAGCAAAAAATTACGATCCCTCATAAAATTCTCCAAGGCCAGCTTCGAGAGAAAAATTGCACAGGACACCAAAGACAATCATAAGGCTTTTTTCAGTTATGTTAGAAACCTGGGATGCAACTCCCAGACTTTTTCTGAGTTGATTCTAAATGGCAAAAAATACACTGAACCCACAGACATCGCCAATATCCTGGCAGACAGGTTCAGTGCAAACCCCCCCCCCCAAAAGAGCAAGTATCTATCCCGGCAGAGGGCTGCCTCCCAAACATCTCAGATGCTCAGGTGAAGGCTGCCCTCTCCAAAGGAAAAAACACTGCTTCCATGGGACCAGATGGCATCCCAGGTTGCATCCTACATGAACTACAAGAGGAACTAATCCCTCAAATAAAACAGCTATACAATCTCAACCTCACTACAGGATATGTGCCCACAGAATGGTGTACAGAAACAGTGGTCCCACTCCACAAAGGTGGAGCCTCTATGGACCCTGGAAACTATCGCCCCGTAAGCCTGACTAGCTTAGTCTGCAAGGCTATGGACAGGATCATCATGGAGCTCATAAACAAAGATATTGGGGACCTACAGACACTAGATCCTACCCAGTTCGGCTTTGTCAAGGGCAGATCCTGCCTTTTGAACCTGGTTGACTTCTTTGAAACAGTCACCAAAGCCATAGATGAAGGGAAGGTAGTCCACACAGCCTATCTGGACCTTGCAAAGGCATTTGACACAATACCCCACTCGGGCATCATAGATAAGCTATCCAGCTTAAATATAAACCCCTTTGTCACAAGATGGGTCGCAAACTGGCTCAAAGACAGAACCCACAGAGTGAGAGTTGCTGGAGCCATGTCAGACTCAAAACCGGTCACAAGTGGCATCCCACAGGGTTCTGTCCTGGGACCACACTTGTTCGGTATATACTTTTCCGAGGTACAGGCAAAGGTGGGAGGACTATGGCTCACCAAGTTTGCAGACGACTGCAAACTGGGCGCCATAATCAACTCTCCAGCTGACACAAACATCCTTCAAAAAGGTCTCACAGAGACAGATAACTGGTGCCAGCGCCATGGTTTAAAGCTAAATGCCAAAAATGTATAGTCATACCCTTTGGCAAAAACAATGTGCCCACAAATTACCACATAGGCGGAAACCCATTAAGTACAGAGAAAGTTATTAGGGACCTGGGGACCCAACTTGATAGCAATCTCTCCTTTGAAAACCACATTGCCAAAGTGGTTAGAAAGACCTTCTACATAGCCCACCTCATCACGAAGGGTTTCACATCTAGATCAAGAGAGGTAATCGTGCCCCTTTATTCATCCCTCATCAGGCCCATCATAGAATACAATGCCCCTTTTGGGATGTACCTTACCCGACACCTGCAGAAATTAGAAAGACCCCAAAAGTATTTCACCAAGAGGATCGAGGGTCTCAAACAGATGCCATATGCTGCTCGGTTAAAAAAACTCTAGCTCTACTCAGTTGCATACCGCCTACTTCGAGGCGATCTATGCCTGACATACAAAGCTATGTCAAATCCAGAATTAATGGACATGCTCCACCTCAGTAAATCTAAATCCCTTAGAGCCACATGCTTGAGGGACTTGAACCTCAGCACAAAAATAAATAGAACTTGCTGGAGGGACAGGTTCATAACCCAGAGGCTCCCTTCGCTCTGGAATAGAATTCCAGTTCATGTGAGGCAGAGCACCTCACTGAATCTCTTCAAGAAGAATCTCGATAAGTGGATGGAGGATCGTAGGTTTGTCCCAGGGATTACTCCTGCATCACTATTAGACAGAGGCACAGTAAACTAAACCTTAAAAAGGGCACAGTATACTCAAATCAAGGGGTGGCGTAAGCCATACAGAATCCGGCTAGGCTTATAATTGCCCCAGGGCAGATAGCCTAGTATGAACCTATGAACCTATGAACCTATGAGAGGTATAAGTGCTTGTCGCCAACCTTGAGGTATCGCCCCATAATTATAATAGTACTATAAGTTCCTGCCAAAGTTTTCTCAGGCCATTAATATTATTTATTACTAATTCCATTTCCTCCCTGTGCTTTGTTTGGGTCAGTTTGCATAGTCCTTTTTCAATATAATCTAATTTAGTTTTTAGTTTCACCTGGATATTACTAGCACAATTTAGTATCCCTTTTATGGAGCCAAACTGCATTGCATACGATTTTGTAAATGTATCTATAGTCCATTGTGTTTGTGAAAAAATGTTAGAATCTATCTATGCACAGTCTATCAATGTATATGTCTTTACTTCTACCACATCTTATGTATCTATAAAATGGTTTCCTATTATGCTGATTATCTTTATATACATTTTCTTCAAATTTTTCTTGAACTTGTTTCACATAGTTTGCTTGTTTATTTCAATTTTTAAAATTATAGCTCAACTTATTTTTTTGTTTCTTTTATTTTTCTGTCACACCTTCATTAATTATCTTTATCTTACGGAAATATATCCTCTTGACCTTGTGTGCCTAGATACCAATTTCTCTTTCAAAACTTGCCACATTTCTTCTACAATTTATCCACTGAATGCATTACTCAAATTCGTATTACATATTGACTGTTTTGCCTCCATATAGTCTGTTATTAATCTTCTCTGCATTGGTTTATATTTCATTTTTTCAAAATTATCTAACAGCAATATAACCTTATATCCCCATGATTACTGCATAACATAAAACTTGACACGAATTAACAGTCAATCCCATAGGAACACAAAAAATGTCAAGAAGGTTCTGTTACCTAGCAGAATTTTTTACAATCTAAAGCAATTGTTTCTGAATGCACATTGTAAATAATTTCCTTACTAATGTTGTTGAATCAATATTATTCCAGTCTGTTTCTAATAAATTTAATTCCCCAGAGACTATTATTTTTCATGTAGGTGTTTATCAAAAATATTTTCATTTACACTAAGTTGAGTCTACTTTCTATATATGATTTGTGAAAAAATATGTGCTAACAGGTCTACAAGCTATGCTATCAAAGATGGCTGTAAGTTCCTAGTAACAGTCAGATAGTCCTCACAAATTATGTCATTTGTGCCAACAGGAACAAAAACAGTTCCATACTTCCTTACATTAAGGCAATCTAAGGCCTTACTCACATTCTGTATTTTTGCTTCTGGAAAATATAGCACTAATCAATGTTCATTGATTGAAAAGGGTAATTGTGAGGTGAAGTTCAGGGAAGAGTTAAGATAGGCACTGGGTGGCAGTGAAAAGTTACCCAATAGCTGGGTAACTACAGCAGAGTTAGTAAGGGAGATGGCTAGAAAGGTGCTTGGTGTGACATTTGGAAAGAGGAAAGAGGACAAGGAGACCTGGTGGTGGAATGAGGAAGTACAGGAGAGTATACAGAGAAAGAGATTGGCGAAGAAGAAGTGGGATTGTCAAAGAGATGAAGAAAGTAGACAAGAGTATAAGGAGATGAGGTGCATGGCAAAGAGAGAGGTGGCAAAAGCTAAGGATAAGGCGTATGAAGAGTTGTATGAAAGGTTGGACACTAAGGAGGGAGAAAAGGACCTGTACCGATTGGCTAGACAGAGGGACTGAGCTAGTAAAGATGTGCAGCTGGGAAGTGTGATAAAGGATAATGAGGGAAACATATTCACAGCCGAGGAGAGTGTGTGTTGAGTAGATGGAAAGGGTACTTTGAGGGGCTGATGAATGAAGAGAATGAGAGGGAGAGAAGGTTGGATGATGTGCGGATAGTGAATCATGAAGTGCAATGGATTAGCAAGGAGGAAGTAAGGATAGCTATGAAGAGGATGAAGAATGGAAACGCTGTTGATCCAGATGACATACCTGTGGAAGCATGGAGGTGTTTAGGTGAAATGACAGTGGAGTTGTTAACTAGATTGTTTAATGAAATCTTGGAAAGTGAGAGGATGTCTGAGGAATGGAGAAAAAGTGTTTTGGTACTATTTTTAAGAATAAGGGTGATGTGCAGAGCTTTAGTAACTACAGAGGGATTAAACTGATCAGTCACAGCATGAAGTTATGGGAAAGAGTAGTGGAAGCTAGGTTAAGAAAGGAGGTGATGATTAGTGATCAGCAGCATGGTTTCTTGCCAGAAAAGAGCACTACAGATGCAATGTTTGCTCTGAGAGTGTTGATGGAGAAGTACAGAGAAGGTCAGAAGGAGTTACATTGTATCTTTGTGGACTTAGAGAAAGCATATGTCAGGGTGCCTACAGAGAAGTTGTAGTATTATATAAGGAAGTCGGGAGTATCAGAGAAGTATGTAAGAGTGGTACAGGATATGTACGAGGGTAGTGTGACAGCAGTGAGGTCTGTGGTGGGAGTGACGGATGTGTTTAAGGTGGAGGTGGGATTACATCAAGGATCAGCTCTGAGCCCTTTCGTATTTGCAATGGTGATGGACAGGTTGACAGATGAGCTCAGAAAGGAGTCCCTGTGAACTATGATGTTTGCAGGTGACATTGTGATCTGTAGTGAGAGTAGGAAACAGGTGGAGGAGACCCTGGAGAGGTGGAGATATGCTCTAGAGAGAAGAGGAATGAAGGTCATCAGGACTAAGACAGAATATATGGGTGTGAATGAGAGGGAGGATAGAGGAATGTTAAGGATGCAGGGAGTAGAGGTGGCAAAGGTGGATGAGTTTAAATACTTAGGATCAACAGTTCAGAGTAATGGTGAGTGTGGAAGAGAGGTGAAGAAGAGAGTACAGGCAGGATGGAGTGAGTGGAGAAGAGTGTCAGGAGTGATTTGTGATAGAGGAGTACCGGTAAGAGTGAAAGGGAAGGTCTACAAGAGGGTAGTGAGACCAGCTATGTTATATGGGTTGGAGACAGTGGCATTGACAAAAAGACAGGGGTCAGAGCTGTGTGTGACAGAGTTAAAGATGTTACGAATTGCACTGGGTGTGACGATGGTAGGCAGGATTAGGAATAAGTATATTAGAGGGTCAGCCCAGGTTGGAAGGTTTGGAGACAAAGCCAGAGAGGCAAGATTACATTGGTTGGACATGTGCTGAGGAGGGATACAGAGTATATTGGGAAAAAGATGCTAAGGATGAAGCTGCCAGGTAAGAGGAAAAGAGGAAGGCCTAAGATAAGGTTTATGGATGTGGTGAGAGAGGACATGCAGGTGGTTGGTGTGACAGAGCAAGATGCAGAGGACAGGAAGAAACGGAAACAGATGATCCGCTGTGGCGACTCCTAATGGGAACAACCGGAAGAAGAAGAAGAATCAGTGTTCATGATCTTCTATGCAGATGCATGTATCATTTCCTCTAATAACTGAATCTCCAATTACAAGTATCACAGTTCTCACCAGATCTAAATAATCACCAACTTCTAACTATAGTAATATCTGCTTGGTCGTTTGTTACAAAGGAATGACCTTCATCAGTGTTAGTCTCATTAAACTCCACTGTATTCATTGCTTATTACATTTGCAAACAAACAATTCCCGGCTGGTTTTCTACTTACACAGCTTGAGCCATGTTGTCAACTTTGGTCTTTCTCTTCTTATTTTCCTACAGTAATGCTCTTCAATTCTTCCAAATTCAATTTTGATTTCTTCCTTTTCATATGCCCATTGCCTCTTTTTTCTATCTTCTCTGTTGGAATTTTTTTTTCTCTAGACTAAATGTTTTCTCATTGAACAATGTTGTTATTTCCTGTAACTTGTGTGTTATATAACAAATCTTTCCCCCTTTTTAGTATAAATTCTCTCTGCATTATAAACGTTAATGAATTTCTTTTTCTTCCTTGTTACATGTTGTGAACTTTTTCATTTCTTTTTTTTATTTTCTTCAACATTTTCTGAATCCTGAGATGGTCTGGTAACATAGTGGCAGTGTCTGCAGCACTACAGGAGAGGAGTTACATACATTCACCATAACAGATGCCCTAGTAGAGGAATATGCTGATCAGACAACCTCACAAGGGCAAGATGGACAGCTTCCTCCTGAGAGTTCCTCATGGTCTCCATTTGTGTTCTCAGTGCACACAGCATATGAAGTATGCACTGCTTCTAATCTGTGCATACCCACCATAGGAATCAACAAAGAACAGGGGGAGGACCAGCTCTGATATGGCTATAATTTTTTACATTAACCAGAAGATGTACCATCCAGAGTATGTTCAAAATGTTTAATTTGCTTTGTGTATTCTGGGATGACATGCAACAAATGCTCAGTGACATATATCGAGTAGAGGGACAGAGATCAGACAGTTCTGCTGAGGACACACATTGCAAATGTTGACTACATTGCTGTTTCCACTGACACACATTGTTGCTGCCCTGTAGTCTGCATTCTGTGTCAACTGGAGTACTAGAAGGAGGATAGATTTTCTCAAGTCACACTACTAAGACCACTGGACACCCAACCTCATTGTCATTTATGGACATACAACACTTCATAATATCATAGGATCATAAGAGCTTACTAGGCTATCGACCTGGAGGTCATTTCAAGCCTAGCCATTTCATCACAATGTAATATCAATGATACTCTAGTAAATACCCAGGACTGTATTTAATAATGACTGTCCATGTCCACGAGGGTTGTGGGCACTATACCCAGTAAGAATTTAGTGTGCCCCATCCACTCATCCAGGTTCCTTTTGAACAGTGTTATAGGGATGCTCTGCTTTACATGATTTTATGTCTAGTTATGGGTGTGGTCCATGTTATAGCAGACAGCACTCCTCTTCGGGTATAGGCCAGATGTGTGCCCAGGTAGCACACAGGCATATATATAATACATCTTTACCATTCAAAAAGAACTTGCAATTAACAGAGTGGTTGCCCTTCCTGCTTATACATTGCAGGCCCTTTGGAGCAAATGATGCCTTGATGGCTTTGTATGCACAATCAGTGGATCTGAGGATCTCGGGGTAATGGCAAATTTTATAAAATGTTTACAGGTTTATGGTTCTCTCTTTTCCAATCTTAGGGAACTAGATATGTTCCTCACATGTGAAAGCATAATGCTATGAAACACATTCAGGGTTTACTAATCTAACGTCTGTGAAATCCTTAACATGTTCCGGTACATGACTAAAAGGTTCCTGTAGCTATGATGGTTAAAGCAGCAAGTACTTTAGTATATACAGGAAAGGACATGCCACACATTCCTTTTTATTCTTTTTTGTGAATGACACATTTTGACAAGGTCCTGTACAGTCTCCTGGTCCACAAAGAAATGGTCTACAATCTGCTGGTCATTCAGGGGGTGATATGTCAGGTGTTGTCTGTATCCCTTCCACTGGGTTAAGTGCTGTTGATATGCACAATTGTGGGCAATAAATTTGAGGACTGCAATTAACACATGATGCTGAGCTACAGCTGTTGCTACTACAAATATTGTGCCATCATGACCAGTACAATTTATATGTAAAAACGCAGGTATGCATTGCAGGGAAGCTTGCCTCTCTTATATGAATCAGTCTGCCATTTTGGGTTTTACCACTTGTTTAAACTGTGTGGATAAATTGAATGGAGTTCCTCATTTCTTTATCATTTTGCATGCATTAATATGTACTGTATACTACCCTATTTAAAGCCTTATGTGATTCTTCTGTCCACTTCTCCGAATTAATACAACCTGTATATTGCACCAACCTGCATTAATCTGCACTGAACTGGAATAATGAAAACAAAGCATTAGACCTCGAGGCCAACTCAGCATTCAGGTAAAATAAATAAATACATACATACATACATACATACATACATACATACATAAGTAAAAATAAAAAATAAACATCTTTTCTCTGCAGGCATAGGGTATGTAGGGGCCATGTTATACCATTGCTCCCTTATTAACTAAGTTGTATGGTCTATATTTGCAGTGCAAGTCTATAATCAGCACTGACTGCCCTTATCCAAGCGCGACATAGGTGACACCCCCGGGATAAATTTATGGTCTCCCATCTAGTTGTCTAAGTTATGCTTAAATAGGGTTATCAAGGAGCTCTGTTTTACATGAATTGGGAGTTTGTTCCAGAAGAGTGGGAATCTCTGGGACACATATCTGTCTCTCCAGTATGTCCTGTAATGTCACAGACTTGATTAAGATCCCTAGAGCAAGCAAACCTTGCCCCATTTGACTGGCGGATGTGCAGCATTTCCATTAGGACAGGTTCAAGACTGCTCTGTAGGTCAGGTACAAGTCACCTCTGAGCAGTCTATAATATACAGATTACAGTGGCAGAGCCTTCAGTCTATCCATGTAGGGCATGTGTTAAAGGTCCTGAATTTTCTTAGTCAGAAACCTCTGAGGTCTCTCTAGCTGCTGCAGATGTCTTGTGAGGTACATACAGAAGGGAGAATTGTGGTCTGCCTATTAGTAGTCCAATGACAAATGAGTACAGGGGATTTATAATGTCCTTAGCTCTGGATGTGATGCCTTCAGTTATGAGATGTGCAGCATAGAAGGCCTTCCTTACCACTGTGTACACATGGTGATCAAAGTTAAGGTTGCTATCAACCTGTGTTCAAAATCTCAGCACAGGGTTTGAGCTAAGCGGGATACTGTTAATATTGTAATTTTCAGGGACTTCCCCTTTGCTGAAAGGAATGATGATACATATTTTTGCATTTAGTTTAAGTCCGTGGCTTTGGCCCCAGTCATTTATCTGTGTAAGCCCTTTTTTAATATGTCAGCATTGTTGGGGGAATCAATGATTGTACCCAGTTTGTGGTCATTGGTGAACTTGTTTTCATTTGGACATTCTGAGAAATAGATTCCAAATAGTAGAGGGCCCAGCAAATATCCTTGAATACACCACTGTTAACTGGTCTGCTGGAAGAGGTAGAATCCACAAATTTGGCTGTATGTGTTCTGTTGGTGAGTCAGTTGGCTATCCATCTAGTGATATATGGTTTAATTCCCAGCTGGTTGAGTTTCTCAATGATGCCTGAGTGGGGGATTGTGTCAAAAGCCTTGGCTAAGTTAAGATAGGCTGTATGTACTGTTTTGCCTTCATCCAGGGCTTTGGAGACATTCTTGAAGAAGTCCACCAGGTTTAATAAGAAATATCTAGCCTTAACAAAGGCAAACTGGGTCAGGTCAAGAGTTTGAAGGTCACCTGTGTCTTTGTTGATAAGGTCCATGATGATTTTCTCCATGGCCTTGCAAATGGGGCTGGTTAGGCTTATGGGTCTATAGCTCCCAGGGTCAGTTGATGGGTCCCCTTTTGCGCAAGAAAATTACTGTTGCTGTTTGCCACTCTGCTTGGACAAAGTCAGTACTTATACTATGGTTGAAGAGAATGCCACGTGGTTCCACTAGGTCCTGTTTTAGATAATTTAGTAGGCAGCCTGGGATGTTATCCAGTCCCATAGATGCTGTGTTTTTGACCATGGAGAGTGTGGTTATGACCTGCTCTTTGGAGACACTAGGTAGAGGACTGTTGACAGGTGTGCTTTGGAGCATTTATGGTGGGAACAGGGAGGTGAAGTTTGTGCCAAATCTGTCTACTAGCAGGATGGTGATGTCCTCAGGGTCAGTATGAATGGTACCATCCACTACTAGTTCAGCAAAAAGCTTGGCCTTCCGTTTTAGATTTCTGATATAGCTAAAGAATGCCTTGTGATTATCCTTAGCTAGGGATGCTAGTTTAACTTCATTATTGACTTTAGAGGACTTTACAAGATATCTAATTTGCTTGTTAAACATGTAGGGGGTGTCCATCCACTGCTGAGTCAGTTCCCTCTTGTTCTTAGACATCAGTTTCCTCCTCTTGTTGTATAACCTAGTTATGCTTGATGTCCACTAGGGTGACTTATTTTTTGTGAGGACCTTGTTTGATCCATTCAAGTACAGCCGAGTCTATACATTTGTATAGGTGTTTGCAGAGGGCATTTTGTGTACACTTCTGTATAAGAGCCATTATTGACAGTGGTAGCAGGGGGTTTGAAACTATGTATACCATCTCTTAGGAGGCTATAGATGGTTTTGGAGAAAATGTTCATCCTTTTTGCTCTTGAGGGGGGGTCAGGTATTATCATTACTTCGAATTATTCTGATTTATGATCAGACCTTACCAGGGAGGGCAATACACAGGGGGGCAGTGCAGAGACCCCTAAGTTGATAATAAGTCTAGGACATTTGAACCCCTTGTGGGGGTGAAGACTATCTGTTCCAGAGCATTTGTATTAACAAAGTCCAGGAACCTTAGGTGAGCATGTTTGTGCTCTTATATGACTCACAATTAATGGAAGGATAGTTGAAATCACCCATGACCAAGATGTTTGGCAGTATAGTGAGTGACTCAAGTAGGTCCAGGTAGGCAGAGTGGTTCTCGTGGTTCATGGTGGGGAACCTATATCTAACAATGATATGGTCGGGGGTTTTACCTACAGTCAGTTAGAATTGGAGTAGTTCTAAGGAATTGTACTGTTTGACCAGTCTTGAGGTGTATTGCTCTTTCTCAAATCCATTCCTTTCCAGTACTGGCTGTCACACATGAAACTGCAAGGATGTCTAACTGTAATGAGAGTTTTGTCTCCTCACAAATAGTGTGTGTGGAGAGCTGTCAATTCATCTTGGACTACAAAAGGATATTTTCAGCAAAGGCTTGCAATTTAGTTAGTTATTGGTTCCAGCTGTGTAAAACAGGCCATGAGACAAACATAAATAAGGGTTATTCCAGGAAAAAATAATCAGTCCTTTTTCAGAAGGTATATAAGATGACAGTGACTGACACTAATCCCATTATATGCAACTGGCATGGGAATACACCACTACTTCCTTACATCTAATATGACTTGCATAAAGCAGACCGGCAATGGATTATGGGAAAGAGGAAGCGTTGAAAAAAACAAGATCACATTGATATATTAAGCCCTACTGGCAGCCATTTGTGGAAAACATATGTATTAAAATTCTATAAAAAGCACTCAGAGTGATTTTGATGTGTTAAAATAGTTCAGGAAACAAAGCCAGAGTGAAAGAAACAGATTTTTTAGTTCTAAGGTGGAGCTTTCCTTTAATGTAGTATATCTTCAAGGCTTCCAGACATCTGTGTCAAACAGTGAACCACTTACATATCAGGCATCTTTGAAGATACTGTTTTGCATAACTCATATGAGGAATGTAAAAACTACCTGTGCCTGCTTTGCTGAAAATTAAATTTATAAACCAGATTAATGAAATGTTGCTTCCCAGGTAATACATACAACACTGATGATTAATTCCAAATCCCTTTAAATGCAAAGAACATTGTTCTTGAGACCAAAAACTGAAAAAACATATCATTCTAAAAGTGGTCACATAGGTTTATATGCATGTCTGCCTGCTTTATAAGCATATAATTGGCCCAGTTAAACCTCCATAGACTGACTGTTCCCAATATACTTCTCAACCCTTTATTTCAAGAAATCTGGACAAAGACATAACTTATGGGAAGACAGAGATCCACAATCAAGGATAGCTTTTAAGTATTTCTCCTATAAACACAGGAAGTTGCTAGAATCACAGCTTTTGCATTAGCATACATTTTCTGAAGGCTATGTAGTCTGAAACTCAAAAGTCTGTCATTATTTACCAACCTTTTTGGTTTGCCAGAAAAACATACATTTTACGAGTAGCAGAACAAAGATATGAGGCTAAAATCTGGACATTTTGTAGAAATCTGGAAAGTTGAGAGTTATGCTTATAAGGGGTAACAGCAGAGAAATGCTGTCAATTGGGTGCCAGATACCTGAGAGAGATGGGGTGTTTTTGTATGGGGGTGGGCTTCAAGACAAAGCTGAGAGGAAGAGTAGATGACACCAGGGAGAACTTTATAAATGTGACTCAGACTCACTTAAAAAATTTACTAATAGACAGCAGGTCTAAATTATCAATGTACTTTCTGCACAATAAAAACTAAGAAACATTAATGTCTGACATTTTTGAATAAAAGCAATCATCCATAACTTACTAGGGCAGGAAAAAGTCAAAGAGAGACATTGGGGGCATTTTGTGGTGTGTTTTTGAATGCGTGCCTCTGTGTGAGAGAATGAATGGGGGTGGAGGAACCTGTACCAATGTGATGCATGGGCCGACAGATTTAACTGCTGCTGGAAAGTATAGATTAACACTAGCTGTAGTTAAGGACACATGGAGATTTGCCAGTTATGAGGTATTTCCTCAGTGTGATTAACATGTCACTAAATTGTAAATCTCGGCATAGTGTAAACAGACCCTTTTCACTTTGGCTATTAATGTCTGTGCTGAGGGTTCTTTCTATATCCCCAATAAGGTCTTCCTTTAAACATAACCTAGATGATTGGAAGGGTATCTACAAATTTAATCTGGGATTGACTGTTATGGTCCTCCTAGAGGAAGATAGTGGAGCCTGATGGAGGATACTGGCCAGGTGAGAATGGTTGTAAGACTCAGTGGCCTTAGAATATTTATGACTCTATAAACCTATGAATCAATAGTGTACCCATATCAGTTCTACTCTAATATGTCCATAATCATTGGTAACTACTAACATTTGTATAAATATGTGCATATATGAGCAACAAGGAGCAAGAAGGCAATTACAACAAACTGTACATTCTTTTCATTATAATTATGTTTTTCAAAGTTGTTTTTCTCAAAAAAAGAAATCCGCTATGGTATCCTTTGTTGATAATTTCTTTTTTGGACAGCCCCCTGGAATACATGCAGTAAAGTCTTTCTACTAGTTTTAAGCCTGTTTAATTAGTACAGTTCATTACTTAGTAAGAAGCACAATTATGCCTGAATGTTGAAGGACCATTTCAGTTGTTAGAACTAGTATCTTTTGTTTACTGGTAGAATATTTCATCCTTTTCTTAAACGACCAGAAGGAAGGCTCTTAAATGAGTTAACAACTAGAGGATAGCTGGATCGAGAAAGTTTACACCTTCTAGAGAAATATATCCATTTTAAACAGAGGATGATGTTTTGCTTGACAAAACAATCACTGGAAAATATACGTTTACAGTATCCTTTTACTGCATGACTTAGGGATGGAAAATTAACAAGCGTTATGAAATAGTTCTGCTTATCCCATTAGTACCTCCTTGTATCTCATCTGAATTTCAAAAATTACTATCCATCTTGAGCTGTAGATCATCTTCACATCAAACAGCATTAGCTATAAAAAGTATCTGGCACAAAGTGGAATCTACTCCCAAAAGACACCTGGAAGTCTATCTAGATGTTGTCTGGCTGGATGATGAGGTGGAAACATCTTTGCTTGTGTCTGTGTGTGTATGTTTATTTGCCTGTCTGTTTTTGTAAGTGTGCATGTATTTGTGTGGTCAGTGGAAGAGGAAGAAAGAAGGAAATATAAATGTCACATGGAAAGAAAAAACGTTGTTGCATCTTTTCAATCAAGTCCATTTTTCTACACAGGTTTCATGTCTTAATGTGTTTTATCCTATTTTGAATGGTACTATCTGAAATGTAAATGATAAAACTTGATTTTTTTGTAAAATATAAAACAATTTTAATAAAGTAAAACAAATCTGAAGTGGAATCAGACCTACTTGGGACAACTGATCCCAGAACCCTGCTCTCTTCAGGTCTGGTCCTTCAGATCTAAAATTGAAGAACTGTCTGCTTTTCTTGATATTGATGCTGCATTTTCTAGATGATAATAAGGATCTGTTGTTTGCTGCATCATGTATTGAACTGGCACATCTTGGAAAGAAAGAACCCATATGTTTGTTTGTTTCAGCTGTTGACTGTACCCATCCGGAAATGATAGAAAATGGGATCCCATTCTACTTGACTGAATCAGACGTAACCACATACGAAGCCAGATTTCAGTACCTATGTGAAGAGCCATACTACCAAATGCAGGAAAAAGGAAGTGGTAGGTTACAAAAACAAGTTTTAGTGAATTATTCGTAATGGAAACTAGTTTTTTTTTCCAACTTATTACGTATGTTATTTCAAGAACTGCTATGATAGTATGCAGGTAATTTCCTTTGTCAAACATTAACACTGATGCATAGGGAACAATTTTTTTAACTACAGTTTTACAAATAATGCCTTAATAAATAAGTTTATTATTGCATATTACCACTAGCTTTATTACTGCATGTCAAATAGGTATGACATTCAAGTGAGTCCTGAATAAACTGTTCTAAAATTTATAACAACATCACTTCAAACATGCACTATAATATACATTTTTTTCTTGTGTTGTAAAGAGAGTAGAATTACAACTGAGCATAGCATAAACCTTAATGTGTAAATGAGAATGCACAGGGTGATTGCTGACCTCATGGGGCATTAGAACAGTAGCAATGTAGTAAACACAAGGAGTCTTTTAGACATTTGTTTTGCACTCTATTTACATCCTCTAGAGTTGGACTGAAGGGTGAATTATTCTGAAGATAAAAAGACATTTAATTATTCTTGTTTTGAATTTTCATCACTTTTATGCACCAATTACTTAAGATGCAAGTGTCGTTAATACCAGCAGTTACATTTATAGTTAAACAGTTGTAATTGTTTATGGTATGGTTATAGCTATTTACATACCAGAATGTCACTGAAGGAACTAAATGCAGAAACAAAAATATTTTTCTTTAATATTCTAAGCATGGTTTTGTGTTTCCTTATTTGATGTAAAATCCTATTGTTCACAAACAACTGCTTTTCTTTCTGCTATTCTTTCATTGTCTGTTTGTAAATCCAGATCATACGCTTTATCTGCTTGTCAAAAACACATGGGTCAGATTCAATAAGGCCTACACTAAGTGTACATGATATGTATTCAATAAAATTGTTATCACATTTTTTGTGCTTTCTTGTCTCTACACTTTGTGGTAACCTTTATGAATCCCTGTCACTATTTAAACCTGCATGAATATCAGTAGGAAAACTAAAATTAGGATGAAGAAGGTGTGCATTATGTCTGTGTTGTCTGTTCTTCAGAAGAATGGGATTTGTTTTATCTTTTGGAGAAGAATATAAAGCTTTTATGGTGGAGATGAATTATATAAAAAATGGTTTGCTGCTTTTGTAGCCTTAAGTAAGGGCAATTTGTCATACTCCTCCAAAATGTTCAGAATTCTTTTGGTAGAGACACTTCTTATTGTGATTTTTTTTTCTTGCTTTTACACTGTTCAGATTTTACTTTCTTTCTTATTTTTTTCTGAATTTACCTGTAGTCTGGGATGCAATAACATGATATGAGGAAGTACAACTCCATCATTCACAACAATAGGCACATTTTTAAAACTTTTAAACACTTTTATTAAATTGGCACTTAAAATACAGGCACACATACATTAATAGAAAAGAAAGCAAACCATATTAACATTTTTTATATTAATGCACTATATGAACCATATATGTTTTCCTTCATTTTAAAAGTTATTATTCACTCTGAAATTACATAAATTGCTCAGTTCCTGCTATTCTGCATGTACTGTTCCCACAAATTCCACTTATTCCCATATAATTTACTCCTTCCCTTTTCTAAAGATCCCACCACTAGCTCTTTATCTATTTTATAATATTAATCACTTCAATTGCCTTTGGTTTAAATTTTGATTTCTATTTTGCACTAATTGTTTTTTGGCAGCTAATAATACTAAACTCTTAGTAAGGCCATGCTAAGTATAAAAAAATTCAGATCCTATATCCCTGCTTAAAAGAATCTTTTCCTTAGTTACAACCATTTGCATCAGCAATGTTTCTGACATCATACTCTGTAGAGAAGTTTAAAACTCTGACAAATCATTACACTCCTAAAACATGTGTTCCTAGGGTTACCACTTTCTTTTCCATTACACCGCAAGCATTTGTTCTTTACTGGAGGGAAAATTCTTTGACGTTGGTCCAGGTTTTCAGACATATATACAGGCTTGTTGTTGTACTAGTGTATCTCTTAGTCACCTGCTTTTCTACCAAGTTTGCATGGTTGCTAATTAGTTTCATCCTTGCTTTCAGATTTGCTTTGCTTTGTATTATAATAATTATAAGTGGAACTGTGATTTTGTTCTTCCTACTAGTATATTTTAACAGCTGTGTCATGATAATGCAGACTGGACTGACAATGGGTGTGTCACTCAATCACAGGTGTCATTGCTTGCTTTGATGCATGTGCAGATCACCTCATTCAGTGCCATGTCGCTATCTGTTCATTGTGAAATTAATGCATGGTGCCCTTAGCCTGCCAGCAGGTACTGTTACATTGGCCATTTCATTGCCCACATCTGTGCTATTTAGACTTTGCATTCAAATGTCAGACTGTAAAGTAGTGTTTCATGGTGGCTGACATATGTCAGGGTGCATGCAGTATTATCACATGGTTAAGGTGTCGCATGTGTACATTTGGTATTCTAAGGCAGGGTATACATGTCCTGGTCCCACCCAGAGCTATCCTTCTCAACATACGTGATTTATTAAGAGAACACCATTGTTAAACAATTATGCTAATATGGGCAATCAAGTAGATTATGATAAATATATTGGTGAGAAGAATAAACAATTAAAGAGCAAATGTTTGGAAAAGAGATTAGATAAATGCTTTTATCATACCTCTCAACCTGGAAACATCAAAATTCTGAACAAAGGCCCACGAAAAGTAGGTAAAAATCTGTATGCGGATTAACATAACATTTGCGTACATAATTATGCAACCCCACCCACTCTGATGGAATTGTGGGATACCAACTTTCAAATGCAAACTGAACAGACAACTAACATTTGGCCCCAGAGTCCCCCTGCAGCCATTCCAATGTCCATTACTTGGCTATTTTGCCCTATTTACCATAAACACTGTAATGTGCATACTGCTTTACTTCTACAATGATTATTTGGATTTCATTTAAAACTTTTATTTTACATTTTATAGCAGAAACACTAATAGACATATGCTAAACAAAGCAATACAGTCTCAAAATGAAAATAGACTTAGCATTAAACCTTCTCTGCCCTTGAAACTCACATTCATTGAAACAGCATTAAAACCCACATTCAAAGAAAATGCATCTGGCCAGTGGTGGATAAAGATTACCTATGGGCTGTTTTCAAATCATAGACCCCTTGCACATGAAACATACATGTGTTCTTGGATACACCTTCCTGACTGTATTAAATTATGTTCCTTGTGTAATATAGCACACTTGTTAGAGCGCATTTTTAATTTATTGTTTTGAACATTTTTCCAGTAAGCAATGAAACAAAATGCATGAACCAATAATGACAAAACTGCCCAATTCAGAACATTTCCATCATAAAAGTCTACTCAAATATTTACAATCCATCAGTATCAGTAAATATGCAGAATCTCTGCAGAAGTAAAAGTCATCTAAATAATTCCACATTAAAGAGATTTGTAACTAATGAAGAGGCTGCTGCTAGCAAATAACCTCATATTTCATTGTTTCATCTACAAGTAAAGTGCCTGTTGCCCTTGAAGAATAAATTCCCTATGTTATATTAAAAAATGATGAGCTAGTAATATTTCAATAGGGAATGGATGGCAAACTGATAACAGGTTCATAGTTACTAGGTATCTCCGCCAAAGGAGGACATTGGCATGACTGCAGCATCCACCCCCTTTAAAAGTACAACACAGTACAGTATCACCAATCCATCTACATAATGTTGGAGTAAAACCCATTGCCGTCTGCAGCAAAAGCAAGTATACTACTTGTTGTGCTACTAACAATGCTAGTTGACTTTGCATAAGCAGCACTAAACTTCTCTTTCCCTGAAGAACAGTGCAGCACAAGAAATCAGGAAAAAAACAAAATTTATTGTGGGGCAATGGCCCAAAACTGGGGATGCATTTTAAACATTGCTTGTATAATCTTAGAAAGTTGTTAGAAAAAAATGTGTTACCATGTGTTTCCTAAAAGATAGGAAGACTGAAACTTAAATGGCTATCATTATTTAGGGAATTCGGTTCTCACTGATTTTCCAGAAAACCACAAATTGTATTTAACATTTGTTTACTAGGAAAGTCTGACTTGGAACAAAGCCAATTTTCAGCAGAGGCCTGGGGAAACACATTCCAGATGCATAGCTTTGTATTGTGGGAAGAAACTGGAGCACCTAAAGGAAACCCACACAAATAGAGGGAGGACATGCAGACTCCATACAGAAGGTACTTCAGCCAAGAATTGGACCCGAGAACCTCTTGCTGTGAGGTGACATCACTACAACTGCACCATCCAAATTTTAAGAGGAGCAGACCAAAAGTATGGGACAAACATTCTAGACAGTCTATGAAAATTTGTACAGTTGAGAGCTATAATTCTTTCAATCTGAAGTGGTGGTATAGGTAGAGAACTCAGGCTCTTGTACCTAAGGTACAGGGCATTTTACATACACACATGCCTCTGTACGTGGTGACATCAGCAGAAACAAATAATCCAAAAAAAGCCAGGAAATTCAAATAATCCAAAAATAAATTTGAAAAAAGCTGGGAAAGTTGGGAATAAAGGGGGCCACTTGGGAATTTGTGGCACCCCATTATTTGGACCTCAAAACTGGTAAATGCCAAGGATTTCAGTACGGTTGAGAGGTATGGTTTTTATCATAAGAAAATTTAGCAGCACTTTAGATATGTTGATGAGATGGTTAAATCTATGACAAAACAGTGCAGATCCCATAAATTTGGAACTATATTACTCAGATTCTGGATGTGTATGCTAGTCTTCAGTGTTCATTTAGTGGAATTATGTCAGTACCTTGTAAGTGTATTGAAAACTGTGTTGTGAAGTATGGGAAAATATTTGAGAATTTGATGATTGGGCTGAGGGAGACCCTGCGTTGTCTGCATTTGAAAGGAAGAAATTAAAAAGATTCAACTAATAATTATTGGCATAAGGGGGTTGAGAGCTGGTATGATGGTTAAGGTATTTGCATTACAGACCAGAGATACTAGGTTTGATCATCACCAAAGAAAATTGGTTAAACTTAAAATAGTACTTACCTATGAACCCACAATATAAAATTGCTGAACCATTGGCTAATAGCAAACTTTCTCAATTTACTGCTACAGAATTCTTTCTATGTTTGTTACAGAATCTACATATTTGACTATTCAGGTTTGGGAAGTTTCCAAGTTCATGACAAAAGCCTATACATAATACACACACACACACACACACACACACACACACACACACACACACACACACACACACACACACACACACACACACACACACACCCATATGTATGTGTAGTTGCAGAAAGACAAAAGCTAGGCATTCCCTGGCTAAGTCAGAGGTCTACAAATCATTCATTTTTCCCAGGAATCCATCTTGGCTCTCTTTTCTCTGCAGAGCATTAGGTAGTAGGGAGTAGGCCAGATTGCTAGCCCTGCTGATTGGACTATGATCTCTCTATAGGAGATGCTGTACACCTCAGCAGCTTTTCTGAGTTCTGGTATTGTTTCCTGAGAGGAAGCGTAACCCACATGCTGTGTTCCCCTTGGCTTATGAGTATAAATGTACTCAGAGCAAACTTTGGCAGGCTTAGACTCCATTGGGTGTAACACCTACTGCTCCCACTTGGTATCACCCATGTCATGAGCCTTAACCACCTTTCTCACAGAATGGGCATGCTGACAAAAGCCATTCATTCCCATCCTCCCCAGTTAGCTCCTACTGGCATCTAAGCCATTAATTGAGTTTGGGTCACCTACATCATAGTCAGGGTTTTATCCCCTTGTGACACACAGCTGGCTTAAAAGACAATACATATTTGATGTTTAAGAATGGTAAAAGCAGCGATGATTTAGCACATTATTGTTTGATTTTTGCTTTGAGCACAGATTATTGAATAATAGCCATGGCAGTAACTAATAGAACAGTTAAAATACTCAAACTAGTAATACTTCCAGCAGAGTATATTCTTTGTATGTGGGTGAGTAAAGAATCATGGCTGAGGCAAGTAAATATCTTCAGGCTGATTATGACACCAGAAAGTAAAAAGGAAGTAGGGAGATTGGCTCCAAATTTGATGTGATCAAAGCTACTGATTTGGTGAACAGTTTCTGAGATGGCAATATTATGACATTAATGATAATAATCTTATATAAGGCTTCAACAGCACAGATAACAATTAATTGTGGGCTTTCTCTTAGTTTGTATATTCAAACTGGTGAGAGGCAAGATTACCCCTTATTGGCTGCATTATTTGTTATAGCTTTTAGTTTTACTTTGACCAATGTGCTTTTTTAAAAATTCAAATAAGACATTTTAGAAATAGTGTTATTGCACGTCCAAATAATTGGATTTTATGTGCACCTAATTAACATGTTTAGGTTAATAAGAATTCAGACAACTTTTATGCAAGTTCAGGGGATACTGGGATTACGGATAAATGTGCTCATGTCAGGGCTGCACCTCACCACACAGCCTGCTAATTAAATTTACCTACTTTGAGATTGCACAGTTCTGGGAAAACGGAATATTCCCCAAGCCAACATTATGACACTCTTGTACAAATACAAAATCAAAACCCCAAGCAGTCCTAAAGAAGCAATTCCTTTTTTGTTTGCTTGGTCCTAATTAATAAATAAAAAAAAACATTTTTGTTCACTTGATCTGAGATTTGAAATAATGTCGTTGATATTTTTTGTCACCTATTTTAAGTCACCTTTATTCAGTTCAGACCTTTTTTTCTTTCTCCCTTTAAAATACGTATGGATGCTTTCATATTACTTTACCTTACTTTATACTGTCAGCTACAACTGAATTGTCACTATTTGACTTCCAGCTGTCACACTGCTCTGTCCTTTTGGTTCTCTGACCATTTTCCAGCCATATGACCTACACTGGGAGTGCTTCCCTTCATGAAATGCTATACACATGTGGATGCCAGCACCTCCTTATGCAGATTCCAAAGGGAGTAGAAACAACATACGCCAAGATTGGGCCAGGGCTAAACAAGAACCTGTCTCATTGTAGCTTGTAGAGGACTTTCTCCTTTATGTTCTTTCTTTCACTGATATGCAGGGTTGACAACATCAAGTGGACCTGCAATGGCATCAAAAGGGTAATCAGAAGGGTATGCCCACCTTATGCATCTTAGCTCTTGTTTTGGCCCTGGTATCATTTATGGAGCTCACAAATCACCCATGCCCCCTGCATGCCACCATATTCTTTTTCTTGAAATGGGAAAGCAGGCCAGTGCCTTATCTTCTTCTTTCAGCTTTTCCCGGTTAGGGGTCACCACAGTGGATCATCTGTCTGCTCATGACTGGCAGTGGAGTTTTACAGTGTTGAGTTGCCAACCCAGCACCCAACCTTCCACAGAAGGCACACACATGCACACACTCACACCTAGGGCCAATTTAGAGTGTCCACTCCACCTACTGCATGTCTTTGGGATGTGGGAGGAAACCGGAGCACCCGGAGGAAACCCACACGACCACAGGGAGGACATGCAGACTCCGCACAGAAGGCACCCCAGCTGAGAATCAAACCGGAGAACCTCTTGCTGTGAGGCAGCAACACTAACCGCTGCACCACTGTGGCCACCCAGGCCACTGTCTTATAATTCCTCTTTTACCTAGCCAGCTCCAACAGGTACCTGAGTTGCCAGTTGAAGATGGATTTTCTGGGTCATAGCTAGGACATTATCTCTCTATGTTTTTGAAATATAAGTTGTTAATTAGCATGATAAGCATTTTAAATGTAATTAACTAGAATTAGAACCAATCATTTTAAATCATGTACCAACAATTCATTTTCATAACTGTACCTTGTTTCATCTTACAAAATGCAGCTGAGTCTATTGGTAACATGCATAGTTAACTCCGTTTTACTCTCTTTAGGCATTTATCAGTGTGATGCACAAGGGTCGTGGAGAAATCCAGATCTTGGGACTGCCATTCCAACTTGCATTCCAGGTAAGGTATCTCTTCTCCCAATGTAGTCTTATTATCCCTTACAATAATGGAACTTTAAGAGATATTTTTCTTGTTGTTACTTCAAAATGTGAACGGGTTCAGCTGCATATCTCAGTCTGATGGAAATCTTTCTTAGCTTAGATGACAGAACAAAAGTCATAAAGTACAGAGACTGCATAGTTTTACAGTACTCACCCTTTGTGTAAATATTTTAAATATATTCATTAGGTCATCACACTTGAAACAATGACAAAGGTACAGATATCTTAAAAAAGAAATAGTATTATCACACCCGTGGTGTAACCAGAACCAGAACTAGTTTTTGTTTTCTGTAGAGAAACTTGGAATACTTTAATGTGTGGCAACTTGTCTGTGTGGAGAAATAGAGAAATATATTATCTCCTGAGTGGCTGGCTGGGGATGGCTGGTTAAAAGTAACTGTCACTGATCCCTTGTTATTTGTTCAGGTGTAAGCAGTCACTATTTGACGCAATAGGACTAGTGTGGATTTTTGAGAAGTAAGATGGACTATGTAACTGTACACATTGGCTGATATGCACAGGCAGAATAAGTACAATTGCTGGGGCTGTGATGGAGGAAAACAACTACTTGCTTGCTGCTGTTTACTTATTATTCTGACTTTGTAGGACTAGTGTGATTGGTGTGAAACAATATAGAATATTTAAATATGTGGCAACTGTTTGTAAAAGGTGAAATGCATTACATGGCCATCCAATTTTTTTATCACAGTCCAACATCTGAATTTATATATAGACATGGCTATAACTGCTTGGTGGGGGTTGTCTGGATGAAGACTTGCTAAGCTTAAACACTCATCTCAAAATATATAAATAAATCAGTGGGGGGAGGGGTGAAACTGGTGGCCTCCAATCACCATGGCTGTATAAGTTGATTTTGACATAGGCTAGTAGCCTCTGCCCTGCATCCCACCAAGTCTAAAACCAGCCCTGTTTAGTGCTATACACAGGGGGGGGGGGCACTGTAGCATGTGTAGGGAGCTGGGGCTGATGTCAGTATGTCTTTATCTTTCCTCAAAAACACAGAGGTCACTATCCAGACCTGGGCTGAGGACAGTGTGGTCATTATTTCTTAAACTTTCCTCCCAGACTTTACAGGGGTGCACAGGGGGGTCACTAAGGTTGTACAGAAGCAGCATACTGACAATTAATAACTTGGAAACATTACTGCAATTATTACTAATTTTTTTTCTCGAAGTGAAATATCGTATGCATTTACAGGTGTCTATATTTTGGGGGAGGGTGAAGAAGCATTATGTTCCTTTATGTGTGACAACAAATGTGTTTTTTTTTTCAGTTTTGTTGAAGTCTGACATCAGACAGTCACACAGATGGTAGCTGTCTTTTCCGGGTAGGAGTGAGGAGACACACTGCGTATACATATGACAGTAGAAATTAAATTATATGACTGTTGTAGTTGGTCATATAGTTTTCTTCCCAGTTTAACATTTAAAATGTATATTTGGGTATATATTTATTAATAAAATGAGTAGAAAAGTTGGATTGTATGCATGGGCTACTGTTGTTAGAAAGAGTGTTTTAGCTGTATGTTTCCTTTAAGAAATGAATGAATGTGACATGTGACTTCACCACTTCTTATTTAAATGGGAGTGTAATTTACTGAATTTTATGCATCTGATGAAGCAGTATTGTTTCTGTGAAAGCTCTTATGCCTTTATTTGTTTTGTTAATAAAAGTCCATTGGTTTTATAAAAGCCTGGTTTTGCTTTGCTTTTCATCTGTTTTTTGCTGGATTTTTATTGTGGTTGGTGAAGCATTCATTCAGCACACTTTGGTATTTCTGGATTTTGCATATATTTAAAATATTTTGGTTGCACCTATTTATAAGGAGTAATATCCTAACAGGTGAATATATTAGTTATACTGAAGATGTGTTATATAGTGCTGCTGGGGGAAGTATGGAGTTACAGTTTACTCAGGCATATAAAGGCAGTGGCATTGGTTATTTTGTCTAAGATGATTATTAAGGGACTTTCTTAATATTTGCAAGTTTGGAGAAGTCCTTCATTTTGGGGAAGTATATTCCAGTAGACTGGGTGGACTGGCTGATATTCTTTCAGTACTTTTCCGGGCATAAAGGAGCCCGGCAAGGAGCTTGTCATCTGAGCTCCTCAGTGAATAAATAGCTTTTCTGAAGTGAAAGAGATTTTTAGGGATGGCAGTAGTGATTGTTGATGCATTTACAGGTGAAAGTGTTCACCAGGAAAGTGGCATTTACCTGTACTGGTAGCCAGTTGGGTTTGATAAAGATAACACAGTGGTGCTCATCATAGGGGTTAAGGAGTACAAATCCAAATCATCATGAGAGTCAATGAGTATAAACTTAAGTTATTAATAATTACAAATGACATGTACATCTTACAAAACTCAGAGGTAAGCAACTTCAAATGGTGGCAGCAATTTGATCTTGCATGACTCACTGTTAAGTAGAGTGAAGAGACCTTTATAATTTGAAGAAAAAAAAGGATTGCACTATCATGTCTGGGGGTCTGAAAGTTTCTAACATTAAACAACTTTCACATTACCATTTTAGAAGACAATATCAGTTTATACACATTATTATTTATGTAGGATTTAATGGACTGAATGCTATGCCACTTTCTTACATGAAGGAAAGAACTGAGAATATTGTTCAAATATGTTCAGAACTTGGAGCAAATGTTATCAGTGGCATTTTGCTGCCACCTATTTTGAGTGGCTACCAGTTTATAAAAGCTAGATATTTAAACTTTGCCACATATCACTTAGTTTACAGAGGATCATACAGTTTCTTCTTCATTGGGAGGATAGACATTTTGACTGCCATATTTACCCCGGATCAAATGGATGAGAGTTATGACTTCTGCGATGGTGCAGCAGTAGCATTGTTGCCTCACAGCAAGAGGTTCTCCCATTCGACTCTCGGCTTGGGTTGGGAGTGCCTTCTGTATGGAGTCTGCATGTCCTCCACGCAGTTGAGTGGGCATTCGAAAGACATGCGTTGAATGGGCATGCCTTTGTTGAAGGTTGGGCGTCGGGCTGGCAACTCGACACCATAAAAAAAAAAAACAACTGCCAATCATTAGCAGACTGTAGTTCCGATGTGGTGACCCCTAACAGGGAAAAGCCAAATGACAAACAACAACATCAAATGGATGAGAGTTATTGATGAGAGTAATATTTTGCAGATAAACTGATGCTGGTAGTCAAGAATTTTTATTGAATAAGTGCGCTAACTGACTCAACAAGTTATATCAACTAGATCTGATAAAACGTAAATGTAGATAACACCAGTGCTAGAAGACTGATTAAAGGAGGGATGAACTAAAATCCCTTGCATTCATGAATCAATGCAAAATCACAGTAATTACTGAAGTCTGGAATGCTTCAGATGTAAGCATTTATAACATTACTGTATTTCAATGCTTACATGAACAGACACACATTAGGGATATTATAATGGTAGTTCACAAAACTATTTTGGGTTCAGTTGTTATTACTGAACAGGAGCATGAAATAGTAATGACTGATATTTAAACAAGCTGTAGCATGTCCATCATAGGGCTTATAGGGCATTATCGACACCCTGGCATGAACACTGATGTTTGTTATAACTGGTTCAAAACAATGCTGGACCTTTTAAATAACAGACCAGCTGTAGCAGTAGGGAACATTGGCTATCTATTGAGAGTTATACTATACATTACTATAACGAATTTGAGGCTAAATTCCTAAATACAGTTAGTAGCATGAACTATTCTAAATTAACTACCTTCCCAACGAGGTAAAAAAGTTTTAACTAATGCCCCTGAAATTGGTCACTGCAACCCTTGAGAAATTCTAACAATTCAGGCATGCAGTTTACAATACTAGGCCTTCCTGTATCACACTCAGAACTGCATGTATTTGATTATACACACACTTGAAAAAAATTGACAATAGCAGAAGTTATGGAAAACAGAACATAGACTGGTTTTCTGTTTGTCAAGACTCCCATCTTAGTGGATATATTTAGTTAAAAATGTCTTGGTAACCTCCTTGTAGAAAAACTTTGTTAAAAAGCATACGAGAAAAGCTAGATTATCTCCAGGAGGATGGAGTGAAATTCCCCAAACGTAAGTTGCCCGAAGCTTGATACACCAAGGAACATGACACCGATCACTAATTTGCACAAGAAATCACTGCTAACCATTTAAAATCTTGAGGCCTGATCCCAAAATGTGGAGACCAAATGTCCAAAAATCTAAATTTACAATACTAAGTCTGAGACTGGCATTTCTCAGAATATTCCTTTTCTCTGAGAAGGTACGGTGATCTTGGAGTTGATATATAGTAGTTTAGGAGGGTGGATGGCGGGGAGGGGGGGTTGCTCCCTACATTGGTGGATGCAGGTGGATTTGAGCTTTGCAAAAAAACAAATTTAAAGGAGAAGATATATGTTTGATATTTAGTCTTACACTGGATTTTCAGTCTTTTTATGATATCTCAGGATTCAGCAAAGCAAGACCTGAAATTTTAATAGGGAAATGATATCACATTCTGTGTGATTTCAAGGTATTTACTGGCAGTGATTCTCTTATTTTGGAAGAGTTCTCCATCCATTAATTTATTTGGTGCAACTTTCTCAGGGGCAGTGACCCCATTTCTCACTGCACAATTCATAAAGAAGTGCCCTTCCTTCTCACATTTAGTACAGTTGGAAACAGAGCTCCTGCTAGTGGTCTAGTCACCATATACAATTTTTTGAAGGACAAACATTAGTCAAGAGACCTTCATCCCTGCATAAGAAAGACATTTTCTTTTGGCCCATATAGACAATTTTACATCTACACTGATGAATAAAACAAAAACAGTATTTAGAATATGCACAACAGAGTTCCCTTCAAGCTTCAGGTTAAGCAGAGCTTCCTAGCACTCTGCCAATATGCTCATAAAATCAAAAGAATGCTACATCACATTAAACTTCCAGCATATCTTTAATATGAGCTGAAGTTTACATCTCATCCCCTACGCTAATAAAGACTTTCTTTCTCACAATATTCAGGCAATGATAATAGAAAATGTATTCATAAAAGGACCAAAAGGGTTATGAAGCAATATATATCAAAATAAATATAATGAGGATCATCATCATAATGAATGAGTGTGCATGTATCCTTAGTGGGAATATTGATGAGCTGTAAGATGCAATCTCATAAAAATTAGCTATATGGTAGTTTTCTCTGTCCAAAATATTACAGCCATAATTTCCCTGAATTCTTCCATTGGATCCCAACATATGTTGGTATCCTGAACAGAAAGCTACTGCATAAGACCATGGAAGAAGGCATTAATAGAAGGAACTAACGAACATCAAAAGCCAAAGAACTTCAGAAAACAGCTGTCACAGTTAAAGCTTGCAATGATATGCAGTTGGCACAGAGTGCACTGGAGTTTATGGTACAGGTTTGATTTTCTTGGTCTTCATTTGCCTACTGTGTAAC
>NC_056741.1:218382065-218422065 GCF_019279795.1 Protopterus annectens | reverse complement strand
CTTGCTACAAATGTAACAAGCACTTGGCTACAGACTTTCTTCTTTTTTAATTTTCAGTTTTGTTTAGGGATTTTTGTATTTTCACATGTTTAGTTTCTTCTACTCCTCACACGTTGCACTTTCATTCCTCCATTTGCTTATACTTTTATACTTTATCAACACATTCACAATAATCTGTTCAACAGAGTTCACTATAGGAAATATTGACACTTCCAAATATTTTTAAAACTACATTTTTTTTTACTAATTACACCTACTCTTCTCTATTCCTTGTAAATTCTGGCCAAGGGTCAGCATAATATTTTTGTTAGCAATATCATACCATTCATTTTTTATTACTAACCTCTGCTAACTACAATTTACAGCTGTACAGTTTCTGGTAATATTCCCCAATTCCCATTCACTTCATTCTGATTTGTGTTCATTAATTCTGAGAAACTCACAAAAATCCTCTACTTCATAAATAATACTAATAAACTATCATCTTAGAATTGTAATAATACAAAAAGACTATTATAGGATTCACACTTTTAACTGGATTCATTCTTGAAATCCAAATTCTCCCAGATGTTTTTAATAACATTTTCACCCTTACTGGATGGAAACAAACACTCCATATAAGTTCTGAATTATACTTACCAAATGAGTGAAATAGATATTCTATCCAATGTCAATGGAAATACTTCAGCATACCAAACTTATTTTAATATTTGACAATTCATCATTCACCTGAGCTTTAATAATATTTCTCTACTAAACCTACTCCCTAATTCATTACTTTCTGCAATACTGTAATACTTGAAACCATATATCAGCATGCATATGTTGAAAATAGATCTATTACCACCTGTAACATGATGTTCTATAACAATATAATAACAGCTATGAATGAAAAATTGTGCTGGGATGTGATTTATATAGATTTAACTTCAGCATTTGACAGGTACATGCACAAAACACTGATCAATAAATTAGTACAACTAGGTATTGATGTACTGTTGATAAGATGGATAGCTACATGGCTTACTAATTGGACATGGCAAGTATCACACACCAACTGGACAGGTGAAATCCTTGGTTACAGTCAAGGTGTCCCACAGGGCTCTGTACTAGGCCCTTAGTTGTTTAGATTGTATCTTTCAGACCTTACTTCTTCATCTGAGGTATTCAGAAGTCTATATACTGATGACCTGAAATTCGGTAAACTGATTACAAGTGTTACAGATAAGGCATGTCTGCAAAATAATTTGACTAAATTGTCCATTTGGGCACAGGAGAATAATATGTTGATAAATGCATCAAAAACTAAGCATATGAGATTTGGGAGACATAAACTGAAAGGTGAATATTTAATACAGCACACAGTGATTGAAACTGTAAACTCATTTAAGGACCTGGGTATATGGGTAGATTCAGCTATGAGTTTTTCTAATCATATCAACCAATTGGTTATATGAAGTTTGGGAACAAACTAAGTTGTCCCGGGACATCTTCATTGGGGATGGGGGATTAGGTTAATATTAGTTAATTGGGTTGGAGACGTGAAAGGGTTAAGTGGAGGTAGGGATGGTTGGGAGGAAATGAGATAATGATGGGGAGGGGCTTAAGAGGTTTAGTCTAGTGTAGCTGGGTTAAGCAATCACATTTTGGTGTAACCTTGCTAAGGCAAGGTACGTCCATGATGACCTGGGTAGTCTGGGAGGCAGGCCTTTGAAATTAGGAAGTAAGTTGGTAGATTAGCCAAATCACGGAGGGTGCATTTCAAATGTATTCGGGGACTTCTGTAGGATTGAGCCTTTATTAATTTAAAATTAGTGATGAGTTTGCTTGGAGGGAGTTAGTTTATTAGCTTGTCTGGGGTTGTTTACTAGGCTTGGTAGCACTGGAACTGTTGTTCATTCATTGCTGGCATCAGGTTGAAAGAGTATTTTTTTTTTTTCTCGTCGGGTAGAGTGTGCAGGGGTTGAATGCAAGCTTTGGGGGTTGAGGCAGTGATGTTCTCGGTTTGCTGGCAACTCACTCTGCAAGCATGTCCCACTGCACTTCCACGAGGGTTAATTGTCCCACTACACTTGGGGTGTTGTGCTAGGAGACACATTCATTTTGTATTGTTGGCAACGTTGGGCTGGTTGCCAGGGAAACCTCTGAACACCCGCTGTCTTCTTCTGAAGTGGTGTTTTATTCACAATGTTCAGTGGAGCCTGCAGCTCATGGAACTGCATCGCAGAATATTTTGGTGCATTGTAGTTTGTTTGTTAAACAGTTTGGTCATGCACTCCACTTTGATCATTTATACTTGCAAAGAAGAAAAAAAAATGCCATGGTTTTTCATGAGACCATTGTGAACTCTGTGGTCATTCTCTGGGTCAAACAGTGAAGACTCAGGCAGTGTTGTTGGGTGCTGGATATAATTATGGATGGGGGGTTGGCCATTGATTCTGGGGTGGGCATGATCAGATGCCCCTATTTTGCTTCTGGTAACTGTAAAATAAAAAAATAAATAAATAAAAGATCTGCACTTGCAGATTGCTCTTTGTTGACATGGTGACGCATTCTGGCTTGTTCACAGCTGGTCCTTGGCAATGGTTTGACTGCATCGGTTCACATAGGGTGATTGGTCCTCTGTTTGGTTCTGCAGAGTTATTTTGATGTTCGGAGTGACTGCTTGGTTTTCGATGTTTGAGTGGAGATCAGTCGCATCGCTGGTGGTGCAGCACGAAGAAGGGGATTTGTGTATGGCATTTTTTTGTTTTGTCAGTATAGTAGTAGTTGTCGGCAGCAAGATAATTGCAAATGAGGGTCGTTGGTCACACATGCACATTGGGGATCAGCGGTTGTTAGGGTAGTTGCTAATGTATGATGGAAATATTTCCCTGATCATCAGGCATACTTCTCAACTGTCTTTGATTGCTGAAATGTTCTTGACTGTTACTTAATATTTGTTAACTGGGTTGGTCCAGTTTAGCTGGTGGCCTGTTTTCAATGGAGACCCAAGGAAAAGCTTCAGGCAGTGGTTTCGCATAAGGGCTAGTGCTGTCACACATAGCTAGCAAAATTTTAAGGCAAAGTGGCAAATTATCGAAGGTTTTGGTCACAAAGTCACTGCAGAGATGGTGACCATCCAAGGCAATGGCGGCTTGCAGTCAGACAGAGGGATGTGGCGCTGTGTTCAGATTCCTGTGGGGGGATTGCTGTAGTGGGAGGTTGAGCCCATGGAAGATTGGTGCTTACTTGATGATTCTGATCGGTTGGGATTCTGCGTACAGTCTGGTGTTGCGTAGGGAAGGGCGTATTGACAGCTTGGGGGAAGGGAAGGTCCTGAGTAAAATGGTGGTTTTCTGGCAACTAAGGGCATTTCCTCAATGGCGGCAGGAGGACAATAAGGACAGACAGTTAATGATGCATTCGTGGTTTACTGCAGGTGGGGGGTTGTGAGGGTTTGGGAGGTTATCTTTTCCCGCAGTTAGCTCGTTGGTGGGGTTTGGGTGGCTCGATGGCTGTAGTTTCACGTGAGTTCTCTATAGTGCGGAGATAAGACATCATAATGGTTTTGCAGGCTTGCAGGCCATCCTTATTACTGCACAAAAAAAAAAAAAAGGGGGGGGGTTATTTTGTCATGGCTCCTTCTTCGCATCAGGACAGCTCCATTTACTCTGTGGCTATGGGGAGTTATGGAACCGGTAGTAAAAAAAAAAAAAAAAATGAAATGAGCATTGGAATTGATCTGAAATGGAATGCTCCTGGCTGAGCAGATGGGGTGTCATGGGTTCTCTTAAGTCAGTCAATGTGGTTGCTGCACTCTTCATCATGCAAGATTTTTTGCTTTTGTATGGCCTTTGTGGTGCCTCTAACCAGGGGATGACTTATGGCTATCAAAAGGGGATGGTGCAGGATGGAGATTCATAGTTGTGGGTAGTTTTATGTCATCTGTTGTCCCTTCTTCAGCCTCAGCAGTTCTCTTTTAGGCATAAGGCAAGCCAGTTCAGCAGGGAGGCATTTGATTATGGCTGCTTTGTCATAGATGTGTGGTGGTGTTGCATTCATTCCTGAGTTGGCAGGATAGTTTGTCTTTGCAGATGTCTTGGAAGGTGTGTTATGTCTTTTAGATGATTTACATGTCTTTTCTTTCTTACAGATGGGGTTTTTGGAATGCTGCTGCTATAATTTGGAATAGGTGGGTATAAGGTAGAACCTTCTCTTTACATATTAGAGGATATATGCTTGTCCTTTTCTTTGTAGCTGGTGATGTGCTGAGTACCATTTGTGGCCATACACAAGGAATTTGCAGATGATGGAAGCAGTGTCGAGCGAAGAGGTTACACATGGGGAGCACAAGGTGGCAACAGTTACTGACTGAAATTGCTGAAGGACAGAAGGCATCATGCAGTGGCTTGAAAAGGGGATCTGAAAGGTAACGTTTTGATAGGATGGATGTTTTGCCACCAGAATGGGGTACAGGGTGGGTCCGAGTAATCAGCTTATTAAGGTATACTAGAGCTCTATGTTCAATTAGTGGGAGCTGATTATTGCATTGGTATAGAGGGCAAGTAAGGAAGAGGTAGGTAGGGGGGCCAAAGGGGAAACGGTTGGGGATGGTTTATGGGGGGTGTGGGGATGAGTAGAGTCATGACATTCATAGGAGCACAGGACTTATTAGGCTAAAGCCCAATGGCTCTTACAATTTATTTTATTTATTTATTTATTGGTATTTGTTAACTGGGTTAGTCCAGCTGGGTTTGTGGCCCATTTTCAGTGGAGACCCAAGGAAAAAAGCTCCGAGAAGAAAAATACAATTTAAGAATAAACAGTTTAAATGCAAGGATAGTTTTACAATTCCATAAGTAATAGCTGACATATGGAGATATTACAGAGAAAAAAATACTGAAGTCAAGGGAAAACACCAATTCTAATACTGTAGAGTACTAAAGTATATACAATATGTACAAAAAAAAAAAAAAACAGCATTGGGGGAGAATATATTTAGACCTGCCATCTGTAATAACTGACATATGGAGATATGAGACACACTAATTCTAGTACTGTTGAGTACCTGAGATATATACAATATGTACAACAGAGAAATATTCAACAGATATGTTTAGACAAACATTGTGCAAGTAGGCATATACTAAGCTGAGGATAGCCTGTATAGAAGGAAAGAAATGAAGGAGTAGGAGTTAAGTTAAGTTGGGGTTTGACAGGGGCATGTTTTGGAATTAAGTAAATGAAGTTTAAGTTTCTCCTTGAAGTGAGATGAGTGTACAATACTACAAATGTCTCTTGGAAGTTTGTTCCAAGCTTGGGCCATGGAGTACTTGTAAAGGAGGTTACCTACTGCTTTTTTGGGCTAGTATATATGTAGTAGTTGCTGATGTGATGTCCTAAAGATACGGGGTGGAGAGTACTTAGTAATGAAGGAAGACAGAGCAGGACATGCTAGAGGTATATGAACTATAGTGTGTAACATTTGCAGTTGGGCTAGTAACAAATAATGTGGGAATTCAAGCCATTTGAGAGAGTTTAGAGATAGGCAGTGATGAGTTTTATAGGCAGTGGTGGCTGGTGACTTCAAATCAAAGGGGGGCTGCAGGAGACAGGTAAATGGGTGGGGTCAATTGGAAGGGGTGTGGCCAACTAGAAAGGCAAGGAGTTATGCTCAAAACCACAAAAACTGTAACTTTAATTAAATATGCTGCCCTGGGTGTCAAACCGTCATTATGAGAGTCCAATCAAGACAAAATGAAGTGTAAAAGAAAAGAAAATATTTCAATGCATTGGCTGCATGACAGCTTACTTAATATCTAGATGGAAACAAAAAGGTTGTGAGGCATGAAAAAATAAATTACTTTTTAAATACATTACTGGAATGCCAGTCAAAATCAAGTATAATAAATTTAAGCAGCACTCAACTCAAACCACTTCTCCTTGCACTGCAGTTCTAATTATAATTTATATTCAGCTTTATAAAATTACCAAGTAACATGCTGAAAGTAGCAATCTCTGTGACACCCCCACTTGTAAAAATGTTTCTTATCCAAAAATGACCTGCTGCCTGACAACTATCTACTTGTTTCATGGGGAAAACATGATCAAAGTAAAAAATGAAAAGCAAACAAGAAACAAGCTCAAGAATCATTGCTTAAAGGATTACTGTACAGGTAATGGACCACACATGATAGACTGGCATTCTGTTTGGTTTACAGGTAAAGCCTGCACACATGATTGCAATTCTCTAACAAATGTAATGAGCTACTTAAAATAATGTAATCCTGTCCTTTATTACAAGTACTGTAATATGCATTTCAATACCCAAGGCTTGTACATTATCTGTTTATGTAAGTATTCTCTGCATGGCAACAACAGAAAGGCTTTCAATGTTGGCAATTCTTTAACAGTATGCTTATTAAGGCTTGCTTGCATCTTACAGTCTCAGACAAGCTAACCTGATGGTCATTAAAGCATTGCTACTTAAACACAGAGCAACAGGCACTTTCTGAGTAATACTAAGCATAAATCAACAGCATAAAAATATGACAGAAACCAGAACATTCTGCAAAATCAAGGACAGAATAAATACATACATAGAAGTGAGACAAAGGCCCAAAAATAAGGACGATTTTAAATATTGCTCTTATAAACTTAGAAAGATAACAGAATAGTAGGTCTTGCATTAGTATGAATTTTCTGAAAGGTACAAAATCTGAAACTCAAATGTCTGTCATTATTTTCTAACTTCAGTCTTTAATGATTTGCCACAAATTTGCCAAAAAAGACACAATTTTATGAAAAATGGACCAAAAATGTGATGTAAAAATATAAAATAGCCACACAATACAGCTGGGAACCTGTCAAAGAAGGGACACTTTTTTAAATATCAGTATTGTAACTTGAGCAGCTGACAAAATAAAGAATCTACATGCATTTCTGAAATAAAAGTAATCTATAACTCTGATTATCACAGTTATTTCTTAATTTTAGCTCTCCACGTTTTCTTCCAAAAATTGCCATTTTGCAGTGGGATTATTAGGGGAAGAACAACATTTTGAGCTAAAATTGGGGACTGTTGAGATGCTTGGATATGCCTAATTCTACAAAGCAATTTATTTGCACGTACCTCTCAACCTGCTAATGCAGGAAATCTGGACTAGGCCAAATATACTGGGGGAACATATAAACATTACTATAAATTGTTGTATAAACTGAGACAATTGATAGAATAGATAGAATAACAGGTCTTGCTTTAGCATGCATTTTTCTGAAGGTTATGAAGTCTGAAACTCAGTGTCTGTCATTATTTAGTGACTTAATTCCTAAATTATTAACCAGAAAACCACACAATTTAGGAGGAACAAAGCAAAAATAAGAAGCAAAAATCTATTCATTCTGTAAAAATCTGGACAATTGAGAGGTATAGTTCAGCCGGGGCTGTCTTTGAGTTTGCCGCCCTTCCCCCTCACAAAATCATGGTCGAATGGAGCCTCCCCCTGCAGCCTTTCCAATGAACCATTACTTGGTTATTTCACCCCATTTACCATAAACACTAATGTGCATACTGCTTTACTTCTACAATGATTTGGACTTCATTTGAAAGCTTTATTTTGCATTTTACAGCACAAACACTAAGACATCTGCTAAATAAAGCAATGCAATCTCACAATGAAAACAGACTTAGCATTAAAACTTCTCACATTCATTGAAACAGTATTGAAACCCACATTCAAAGAAAATACATTTAGCCAGTGGCAGATAAAGATTAACTTTGGGCTGTTTTCAAATCATAGGCCCCTTGCACGTGAAACATACACGTGGTCATTGATACACCTTCCTGATTGTATTAAATTATATTCCTTGTACAATATAGTACAGTTGTTAGGGGGCATTTTAAATTTGTTTTGAATATTTTTCCAGTAAACAATGAAACAAAATGCATGCACCAATAATGACAAAATTGCCCAATTCGGAACATTTTTCCAGTAAACAATGAAACAAAATGTATGTACCAATAATGACAAAACTGCCCAATTCAGAACATTTCTATCATAAAAGTATACTCAAACTTCTACAGTCCACCAGTATCAATAAATATGCACAATATTCTGAAGAAGTAAAAGTCATCTAAATAATTCCACACTAAAGAAATTTGTAACTGATGAAGACGTTGCTGCTAGCAAACAACTTTATATTTCATTGTTTCATCTACAAATAAAGTGCCTGTTGCTCTTGAGGAATAAATTGCTTAAATTGCATTAAAAAAATGATAAGCTAGTAATATTGCAATAGGGAATGGATGTCAAACTGATAACAGGTTCATAGTTACTAGGTACCTTCACCAAAAAGGACTGCAGCATCCACCCCTTTACAATACAGTACAGGATCAGCAATGCGCTACCTACTGGGGGAGTAGAACCCACAGCTTTCTCTATCAAAAGCAAATACACTACCTATTGTGCTATTAACAACACAAGCAGAAAGGGCATAAGCAGCACTAAACTTTTGTTGCCCTGCAGCTCTCAGCTACTTGTAAAATCTGCTTGACACTCAGCTGCATCTCTGAACTTTGCAGCACAAGAAATCTGGAAAAATCCAAAATTTGGGGGGGGGGGGCAAAAGACCAAAAAACAGGGACACATTTTAAACATTGCTTGTATAATGTTGGAAAGTTGTTAGAATAAAATGCTGTGTTATCACCATACATTTCATTGCCAAGTATTGAACCCAGGCCCCTGTGCAAAACAGTCAGGGTAACATACTACTATGCCAAATCATCTCTTTTATGAAAGAAAGGAAGACTTGAAACTTAAATGGCTACCATTTAGTGAATTCAGTTTTCACCATAGCTGTCAACATCTTAGCACAAAACACCTGAACAAAGCCAATAATGGAGGAATACAGCCCCCAGACATATTCAGTGAGTTCAGTTATCACCATAGCTCTCAACCTTGGTACAAAAAACCTGGATAAGGCCAATAATGGGGGAATACAATCCAAAAAATAAGGACAAATATCCATTGAGGACACTAAAGCAAACCCAAGGAAAACATGCAGACTCCACACAGAAGGCACCCCAGCCAAGAATCAAACCAGACAACCTGTAGCTGTCAGGCAACAATACTACCACTGCACTACTGGGTGTGCTAAGTAATAAAAATACAGAAACTACGGATTTTATGAGGAACAGAACAAATATGAAGCAAAAATCTGCAAATGTTTTACAAATGGTGGTGGGTAGGGAACTTAGGATCTTGCCACTTGGGCCCAAGGTATAGGGTTCAAGCCTTATTTTCTACCCACCACCATGTAGCAACCACACACAACCTGCAGACCCGATCCTCCATAGCAGCTAAGTCCTCTCTAGTGGCCTGATTCTGTCCTCTGCAGCAGCCCCCACAAGACATGAGTAGGCTGGAGCCTCCAGCCTGCGGGCAATGCAGTCTGGTGTTCTTCTGGTCTGTATGGTTGTCACCGCACAGACTTCTGGGCTGGCAGGGCAGAGTTCCCTTCCTTCCCTATCCGGACTACATAACAGAGCAGTCTGGAGTTCAGGACCTAAGCACGCATGTGTGTGTGGAGTTCTGGAATGCCTAACACAGCAGTCAGGAACTAAGCATGCTTGCGTGGAGTTCCTGGACTTGTGGATTTTTTTTTAATTTTCTACAGTGGGGGGGGGGCACAATTATTTTATTCTTTTTACAGGTGGGAGGGGGGCTGCAGTCCTATAGCACAAGCCGTCCCTGATTATAGGAGAGTTAGTAATAAATCAAGCTGTCTTATGATAAGTCTGCTGGAATTTGTTTAAGATAGTAGTTTGAATATGAGTGAGCACAGGAGTAGCATAGAGAAGGGAGGGGAGGAGGAGGGCTTGAGCAAGGGTGAGTTTGGAATTAGTTGTTAAGAATTTCTTATGGCGATATAGTAAACCAAGCTTTTGATTTGTCTTTTTTATACATTGTAGAATGTGCAAGTTAAATTTGAGTTCATCATCAATGATGACCCCCAAGAGTTTAGTGTGGAATTCTGGTTGAATAGTAGTGTTATTTGAGGATGTAACGGCAAAGAAAGATTTATGGTGGGATAACGACTGAAGGAGGAATAGTAGGCGTTTAGTCTTTTTTGTGTTAAGGATGAGGAGATTGCTAGATAACCAGTGTTCAGTAGCTAGGAAGACCTGTTGTGTGAGATCTTGGAGTATGGAGATGTTATTTGAGGTAGTAATGAGCGTAGAATCGTCTGCATATTGGATTAGGGAAGATGTATTGCAAGCTGTATGAAGATCATTGGTGAAAATATTAAAGAGAAGGGGCCCTAGGTTGGAGCCTTGTGGGACTCCTGTTGGAACAGATAGGAAAGGAGAGGAAGAGGAGAGCCATTTTACTGATTGTTGCCTGCAAGATAAGTAGCTAGAGAACCAGGCAAGGGAGGAACTCATATTGAGGTTAGCAAGTTTGGATAGTAGGAGAGGGTGGAAGACTGTATCAAAAGCTTTATATAAGTCAATGAAGAGACAAGATATTACTTTGTTATTATCAAGGGCTTCAGCAATTTTATGAGTGAAATATAGGAGGGCAGTAGTTGTGCTGTGTTTAGGATGGAAGCCATGCTGGGCGGGAGTAAGAAGGTTGTGTTGAAGAAGGTAGTTGAGTAGTTGAGAGTGGATGCATTTTTCAAGAATCTTAGAGAGGGGGAATAAGATGTCTATAGGTCCGTCATTAGAGGGGTAAATTGAATTCCCACCTACAAGCCAGTTAAGTTCAACCCTTGCTTTCTTAGAACTTTGGGGTGGTTGTATTTACTCATTCAGTTGTTGAACCGTATTAGGGGGAAGGGCCAATGAGATGTTTGATAGGATGCTGGAGTTTGTTCCTAATGGGTGGTATCTTTGGGGTGACAAATTTGTTCCTTAAGTAGGTAGTGTTAGTGGTACATAACAGGTTAAGGCTTTACAGAATACCACAAGGATAATTTCACTTGGTGTTTGGGTCAATTTTGTGAGTAGAGTTTTAAGAAGCAGGGTAGGTAGGCAGTTGGTGGGGTAGTTTTAAAACTGGATGCATTGTTACACAGGAGTTAGAAGGTTTAAAGGAAGCTTGGTTGCAGGATACGCCTGCAGTAGGACAGGTCTTAATTGCCTACTAGTGGTATAGGTGATATAAGGAAAGAGCTCTCCAGAGGAAAGGCCAGGGCCAAACAGGGGTTAAGAATGGTTTGGTAATGAGTGAATTGGGGATGTTTATGGCTGGGTATGTAGAGTATTTTGTTGATGAGCATAAGCAGGTTTGTGGGAACTAGGTCAAGGGGTGCTGTTTTTTTGCCAGCTAAGGTAGGACACTAAACTTGGAGTTAGACTGTTCCCTACAGTAATGGAGTTGTTGCACATATACAACTGGGTAGTCGGTGGACGAAGGTGATATGCTACGGTTAACAGCGTCTTGGTTGTGAGACTTTCTACTAGTTGCTTGACTGGGTGCTGTCTTGAGTTCAAGGGGTTATAGTTTGTGGTTTTGTTGTGGTTATAGGCTGTCAATACGTTCAGGTTCAGCCATGATTTCAGCTTTGAAAGCAGTGGGCTAAAAGGGTATGTGTTCTCTTGGTGTGGATGTTCCGGGGTTACAACAGGGTCACGGTAATCCTACTTTATTCAGTTTCATTAGGGTGTGTTTCAGTGATGGCATGGCCAGGGGGGTTATGACGGGATTCTAAGGTGCTTTACAGATGATGGGTACACCAAATGATGTTTGGCTTGACCCTTCCCTTTATGGGAAGTGGATTGAACAATTTTAGGTAGAAGGGAGGGGGAACAGCCTAGTCAGGCTGGTTGGAGGAGAAGAGGGATAGGCTTTACCTCTTCTGTTCCCCCTCTGTTGTCTGGATATTCATTTCAAGGATCTGGGGAAAGGAAATGAGTAGTTGGAGGAAGCTTACAGAATAGATAAGCAAGCTGAGGTAAGGATGGTGCTTATTTGGTGGAAGGTAATTCAATGGATGGTGTATGAAGTGAGTTGAGACGCTACTTCATAAGTAAAGTAAGCGAGCAAAGTTATGGACCCTGCTTGTTGGGCTGGATGAGTAGGTATGCTGCCCTGATTAACATTACAAGGATGTTATGCTGTATTTAAAATCAATTATATCATGAATAGTTGTAATTAATAAAGTTGGTGATCAAAGCTATGTTATAGAAATTTAATAAAGATTGTCAAATAACAATAACAATTAAAGGGGACCGGGACAAAGGAAGTCTGGCAACAAACTAAGTTGTCCCGAGACATCTTCATGGGTGGGTTAGGTTAATATTGGGGGGAGTTAAGTGGGTTGGGGAGGTGAAAGGGTTAAGTGGAGGCAGGGATGGTTGGGAGGAAATGAGATAATGATGGGAAGGTGCGTAAGAGGTTTAGTCTAGTGTAGTTGGGTTAAGCAATCAGATTTTGGCATGAACTTGCTACCCACCCACCCTCCCTCTTTTCGTTGGTGGGGAGTAGGTTTATTTATCAGTGGGGGTAGATGGAGAAGAGGGATAGGTTTGCCCTCTTCTGTTCCCCCTCTGATGTCTGGATGTTCATTTCAGGGATCTGGGGAAAGGAAATGAGTAGTTGGAGGAAGCTTGCTGAATAGATAAGCAAGCTGAGGTAAGGATGGTGCTCATTTGGTGGAAGATAATTCAATGGATGGTGTATGAAGTGAGTTGGGATGCTGCTTCATAAGTAAAGTAAGTGAGCAGAGGTATGGACCCTGCTTGTTGGGCAGGGTGGGTAGATACACTGCCCTGATTAACATTACAAGGAATGGTGTATGAAGTGAGATGGGACACTGCTTCATAAGTAAAGTAAGTGAGTAGAGGTATGGATGTTGCTTACTGGGGTAGGGTGAGTAGGTACACTGCCACGATTAACATTACAAGGATGTTATGCTGTATTTAGAATCAATTATATCATGAATAGTTGTAATTAATAAAGTTGGTGATCAAAGCTATGTTATGGAAATGTAATAAAGGTTGTCAAATGTCATTTGGTGTGATGTGTATTATTGAAGGGGACTGGGACAAATGAAGTTTGGCAACAAACTAAGTTGTCCCGGGACATCTTCATGGGGGAGGGCTTAGGTTAATATTAGGGGGAGTTAAGTGGGTTGGGGAGGTGAAAGGGTTAAGTGGAGGCAGGGATGGTTGGGAGGAAATGAGATAATGATGGTAGGGCTTATGAAGCAGTGTCCCATTTCACTTCATGCACCATTCATTGTAATGTTAATCAGGGTAGTGTACCTACCCACCCTGCCCAACAAGCAGGGTCCATACCTCTGCTCACTTACTTTACTTATGAAGCAACTTAGTCTAGTGTAGTTGGGTTAAGCAATCAGATTTTGACGTGAACTTGCTACCCACCCTCACTCTTTTCATTGGTGGGGAGTAGGGTTATTTATCAGTGGGGGTAGATGGAGAAGAGGGATAGGTTTGCCCTCTTCTGTTCCACCTCTGATGTCTGGATGTTCATTTCAAGGATCTGGGGAAAGGAAATGAGTAGTTGGAGGAAGCTTGCTGAATAGATAAGCAAGCTGAGGTAAGGATGGTGCTTATTTGGTGGGAGGTAATTCAATGGATGGTGTATGAAGTGAGTTGGGATGCTGCTTCATAAGTAAAGTAAGTGAGCAGAGGTATGGACCCTGCTTGTTGGGCAGGGTGGGTAGATACACTGCCCTGATTAACATTACAAGGAATGGTGTATGAAGTGAGATGGGACACTGCTTCATAAGTAAAGTAAGTGAGTAGAGGTATGGATGTTGCTTACTGGGGTAGGGTGAGTAGGTACACTGCCACGATTAACATTACAAGGATGTTATGCTGTATTTAGAATCAATTATATCATGAATAGTTGTAATTAATAAAGTTGGTGATCAAAGCTATGTTATGGAAATGTAATAAAGGTTGTCAAATGTCATTTGGTGTGATGTGTATTATTGAAGGAGACTGATACAAATGAAGATTGGCAACAAACTAAGTTGTCCCGGACATCTTCATGGGGAGGGCTTAGGTTAATATTAGGGGGAGTTAAGTGGGTTGGGGAGGTGAAAGGGTTAAGTGGAGGCAGGGATGGTTGGGAGGAAATGAGATAATGATGGTAGGGGCTTATGAAGCAGTGTCCCATTTCACTTCATGCACCATTCATTGTAATGTTAATCAGGGTAGTGTACATACCCACCCTGCCCAACAAGCAGGGTCCATACCTCTGCTCACTTACTTTACTTATGAAGCAACTTAGTCTAGTGTAGTTGGGTTAAGCAATCAGATTTTGACGTGAACTTGCTACCCACCCTCACTCTTTTCATTGGTGGGGAGTAGGGTTATTTATCAGTGGGGGTAGATGGAGAAGAGGGATAGGTTTGCCCTCTTCTGTTCCACCTCTGATGTCTGGATGTTCATTTCAAGGATCTGGGGAAAGGAAATGAGTAGTTGGAGGAAGCTTGCTGAATAGATAAGCAAGCTGAGGTAAGGATGGTGCTTATTTGGTGGGAGGTAATTCAATGGATGGTGCATGAAGTTAGTTGGGGCACTGCTTCATAAGTAAAGTAAGCGAGCAGAGTTATGGACCCTGCTTGTTGGGCTGGGTGAGTAGGTATGCTGCCCTGATTAACATTACAATGAATGGTGTATGAAGTGAGATGGGACACTGATTCATAAGTAAAGTAAGTGAGTAGAGAGGTATGGACACTGCTTACTGGGGCAGGGTGAATAGGTACACTGCCATGATTAACATTACAAGGATGTTATGCTGTATTTAGAATCAATTATATCATGAATAGTTGTAATTAATAAAGTTGGTGATCAAAGCTATGTTATGGAAATTTAATAAAGGTCGTCAAATGTCATTTGGTGTGATGTGTGTTATTGAAGGGGACCGGGACAATGATATTTATAGATCTGTAGGTTGTATAAAAAGATTTATAAAGTCTAGGAAATCAAACATAATAAAGTCATTGTTTGGAGTTATATTAGACCCAAACTTGAGTATGGAATAACAATATGGAAACCCTATAGGAAAACAAGCATGAATGAACTGGAAAGAGTACAGAGGAAATATACTAAGGGCATCCATGGATGTGAAAATTTAAGTTATTATGAAAGACTAAAATATCTGAACTTGTACAGTGTCTCTTACAGATATTTAAGAGGAAATCTTATTCAGGTATATAGGGCATTTAGAGACAACTACCTCTGGGAATGTTTGGGATTATCAAAAAGTACTAGAGAATCATCAGATAACCAATGTAGAAGATTCTATAGGAATGAGAAGTGTACTAATTGGTTCTCTGACAGAGTAGCTGATGCATGCAACAGACTACCAAATTACATTAAAGCAAGTACTAATTTAGATATTTTTAAGAACAGCCTGGACATTAATTATGGGAACAGGTGTTTTGGAATATTGGCAAGCTAGAAGGGCTTTAATGCCCATGCTTGAAACATTTGTATGTATGTATGTATGTACGGTAATCCTACTTTATTCAGTTTCAATGTACCTACAAATCCCTTTACTTTCTCCTTAATTAATGAAAGCTCAACTCAAACCTGTAGGACTGTGACACCCACATTCAATTCTTTACCCTTAAAAGTATATCATCTACATAATTAAATGCAATGTTATGAGCAGTGAACAGATGGTGGCAGAGTATTTCATACGTCTCAAATGGCCAGATTTTTTGCAGAATGTTCAGAGTTTTACCTAATAATTTGGCATGTTTCTTATAAAATTTATGTTTTTTTTTTCAGGTAAATCACTGAAGATTTAAGTAACTAAATAATAATATACTTTTGACTTTCAGAACTTAAATCCTTTTGAAAATGCATGATAACACAAAACCTGTTATTATAGAAAATATCTAAGTTTATAAGAGCAATATTTAAAATCTGTCTCTGTTTCTGGGCCTTTGTCCCCACCATTATTGTAGGCTTTGTCTAAAATACTTTTTTACTTTGAAAGGTGACTGGGCTGGTAACTTTTTAAAACCCTAGTGATTTGTTTGTCCTTGTTGGGAAGAAGTCTAGTGTATATACAGATATGAACAGATATGAAGTTGCTAAACCTAATAACATTTAAGTATATATATAGGTTCATAGGTTGCTACTAGGCTACCAGCCCTAGGGCCTATGCAAAGCTAGCCATAACAATTCCCTGGATATTTCTTCCCACAATATTTACTTCTCTGGGCCCCTGTCTAGCAGGGTGACTGACATGATCCCCAGGGTGAATTTCTTATCTACCATCCAATCCAATTCCTCTTTTTTGCAACAGTTTCTTCCTTCTGTTGTATAGTTTGTTTGTAGCAGGGGACCACCAGATTGGCTTCCTTTTTTTGGAGAAGAGCATCTTGGTTCTATTTGGGATGGCACGATTCATGCACAAGTGGATGTGCTTGCACAGTGCCTTAGTGTAGGATTCTGCAGTCAAACTTCCAGATCCCGTCTGCATGGGTGTTGTGAAGTTTGTCACTTCTGACTTCAGTAGCTTGAAATTGGCTTTGGAGAAGTTTTTTTAAGGAGGTTTCCTTACTGGGGGGGTGGGGGTAGGATGTGGATGTCAAGGGTGATTTGCTTATTGTCAGACCTGACCAATGAGGGGGTGACCACTGGTGTGGAGCATCTATCTCCCATGTTGATAATGACTAGGTCTAGGATATCGGAGCCCCTGGTGGGACAATGGATTAGTTGAGCCAGGGTGTTGGAATTTATGAATTCCAAGAACCATTGGGAAAAGGAGTCAGTACCCGAGCAGTTTTCCCAATTAATGGCAGGCTAGTTGAAATCACCCAGTATTAGGGTGTTTGGTTGTATCTTAATATTTTCCAGTATGTTTAGAAAGGTATAGTAAGAATCTTGGGACATGGTGGGGGATCTGTAGCAAGCTACAATTTGGATTGCAGTCTTACCTAGTGTTAGTTGCACCTGGAGGATTTCAGATGCATTGTGTTGGGCAACTAGCCTGGAGGTGTGAATATCCTTGGTGAATATGAACACTCCTCCACCTTTAGTGTTTTGGTCCTGGTTTTGTGGCAGAAAAGTGTGGTAAGAATTGCAGCCTGGTATTGCAGGGGTGCTCTCTGGAGCCTTGAACCAGGTCTCAGTTACTGCACAGATATCGATGTTCTCCATTTTTAGGAGTGCCTCGAGAGAGTGCATTTTGAGGTTTAGACTTCTAGCATTGAGTAGCATTACCTTCAGATTTTACATGCTTGTATCTGTTACTGTGGTGGTTTTATCCTTTGAACCTTGCCTAAAAAAGGCACTATAGGGGTGGAAAGAGCTTTAGCCAGTAACCTGAATCCCAGGGGTGACAGGTGCAGACCATCTCTGGCAAAGCATCGTGTAGCATTTATATATATATATATATATATATATATATATATATATATATATATATATATATATATATATATATATATATATATATATATATATATATATTTAATTTTGTTTTGTTTAGACAGATTTTGTTTGGATAAAGGAACAGACCAGTCATGTCGTAATCAATGTATTTAGACTTAGCAATGAGAAAGAAGGTACTGGAGAGACTTAAGAATTCGGTCTGTGATGTAAGATAGAAACCAGATGTGCTGCTGCTATAATCACTAAAATACATTTTAAGAAAGTCTAAAAATGGGGTAGACTGCATTACCTGACTTTACTACCACCAAACTCTTAGCAAATGGAGGTATAGTAAAAGAAATCAGTTAACTATGCTGACACTACAGTCATAGATGTGGCTGAAAAGATGGTTTAAGGATAGGATAGTGTTCATTAATAGACTGTCAGCAAATTATGAGCAACTGGGAGGTAGTAAGAAGGAAGGACTTACTATTTTCCCACCACAGTCAATATAATGAGAAGGCAGGCATAGGACAGATTAAGGTACTTTTACAGTTTTTGTTTCCATCAAAGCATCGCCAGTACTGACATAGGGATTCAGTAACACCATCCACACATTGCACCGAGGATAATTTGAATGGGTGCATTTGCATGACAAGTAGCACTGCTAATCAAACATGCAAGAAGCCACGGCACACAATATGATGAGCAGCCTCAGCTCCATCCTACAACACAGGCTCTCAGCCAAACTGAGGAAGGAAGCTCTAGACCTATGTGTGAGCATGATGTAAACGAATGTGCACAAAAAACAGATGTTCAGAAGTGAATGTGCATGCATAGCACAACAACAGTTAGGTAAACCAGGGAATGCATGAGTAAGTGGAAACCTAACAATAACTGGACAGTGCATGTTTATACTGTTTTACATTGCACTGAATAAATTAGCTGACATGAGAAATATCATGGGCATTATAATTCACATTAACAAACATTTGTTAAATGTTTAAGAGGAAAAATATGTGTCTTTGGAAAATATGTGCAAGTAATAACAGTTTTGAATTCCGCACGGGCACTTGTTAAACTCTAAATGCACGAATACTGGAAAAACAAGTACATAAATGTGTAGACAAATGAAAAAAGTTATGGAATTCTTGTACATTTTTTCCTAAAAGTATTGAATCTACTGTCAGTCATTAGCGGACCAGAGTTCTGCTGTGGCGACCCCTAACCGGGAAAAGCCGAAAGACAACAACAACAACAACAACATTGAAAATAGATACAATAACAGTTCTAGCAGTAGCATGCATGTTGTTAATGCAAAGGTGAGACACAGAATACATCAAGATCATTGCAGTGTGCAGACCCTTTAGATATGCCACAGAAACACAAATCTTATATGGAACTGAAAATAACTTGCTATGATGCACAGATCATTATAGATGAGGAAATCATAGCAGGTGAGATGTATGTATATGGCAGATGTTGGACATGTCATGAAACCTGTGCTAAGATGTACTGCATGTAAACACTTTTTATGTAATGAGGATAAAAAGAAACAAAATCCACGTATCCACGTATCCTAATTTTCATAGTATCACTGAATGGATAAGATGTATTTTTTCTTAAATGTCCAATTATATATCCTCCATGCAAACATTGTTGACCAGGATTCATGAACACCTACATGCTGCAATAAGTGCATCTGTACAATAAACAGTGATGAACATGGTGTGTGAGATTCAGGAAGCATTATAACATGACAAAGCCAGATTGAAAACAGGGCTTATCAGAACTATATGCTAATGACTGTATAATCAGCCTTGCTCTCTACTAATCAAGTAAAAAATCATGGTGAAGTGATTCAGAAATCTAGATAACACATGCCAACAGTTTACACCCAAGTTAGTAATGAATTCAGCTATATACTCATATTCTGCCACAGAAAAACTTTAAAATATGTTAGAGGCTACCACAGCCATTGTAAACCTTTATCTGTAAGTGGCTCTTATAGAAGCTAGTGCAGATATTGCCAAACATTGCCCTCAAATGCATAGGGTTTTCAATCTTTCATGGGCTCCATGATTTAGACATAATGGACAACTACAGAGTAGTCATTGACACCACAGCAAGTAATAGACATGTGACACCCCATCTGCTGCCCCATGGGTAAAATGGAAAACTCATCCCAGTGGATACTAGGGTATGTATAGCTTTATGTATTTTAGATATAAGGACCTTTAAGAGAGTTAACGAGAACAAAGAGGTGTTTCTGACTCTGGAGTACTCCACCAGTTCCTTGATGCAATGCTGCAACATCTGTGGGTGCATATATAGTCCATGGTGAAGTGTGTATGTGTTTTATGTGTGTTTGTGTGTGTGTGTGTGTGTGTGTGTGTGTGTGTGTGTGTGTGTGTGTGTGTGTGTGTGTGTGTGTGTGTGTGTGCATTTGTGCATGCATGTATGTGTGTGTGTGTGTGTGTGTGTGTGTGTGTGTGTGTGTGTGTGTGTGTGTGTGTGTGTGTGTGTGCATGTGCTTGTGTGGTATCATTTCCAGTGGGAATTTGTGTCTGTGTGTTTCTATGTGAATGTCTGCAGGAGCACAGCCAAAGCATGTGTGTGCTAGCACTATGCACTGGCATACTGGACAGATTTGAGGCATATATGGAAGAGTATCAAGTTTGCCAAGGCTGCCTTGCCCAATACAGCTGCTACTGCAAGGAGTTGCACTGCTTGTTCCATGCCCCTGGCTAGAAGTTGGTGTGCTACCTGAACATGAATGGTATCTGCTGGATAAGGTGTTATCACTTACACATCCAAGGTAATGGCTATGTGGATGACCTTGACTGATTGTAAATACATCCACAAATGATTTATCAGTGGAAGTAGTACTACCATGGAAGCAGAATCCAGCATGTCCACGGCCATCTCAGCTAACATCTGAGAATGTATTAGCTGATCAGCCTTGTGGATGTTGCTACTCTTATGACAGATGACCCAGAACAAACATTGCATTGAAGCAGACATACTGTTCATGCAGTCCCATAAGTCAGTATGCACAACATGCAGTAGTCTCACAACCTCTTCTGAGGCCCTGGTAGATCTTGTCTGTGCTTCTACATGGCCCTGTCCATACCCTGGGTGGCAGCTACTGACACACTAATTTTAGGAGGAGGCCAGCAAGCATACCTCCTCTGAGCACCTCTACCAACTGCTATGTGTGTGTTGATTCCTGCCGATGATGGCTATGCGGAGATTTTGACATGTTTGCACCTGGGCATGCTACACTAGGCTGGGCAACTATGCCCACATCAATATGTCCACTTTTAGATTGTCTGTTATCATGGGTATGGGCAGGCATACTGACTCTGTCCATAGTGTGGGGAGTGGATCTGAGGATGCACACTCCTTATGACTAATGTACCCACTAATGCCATAGACTGCACCTGCTTATCACTGCCATCATTGTCATCAGAGGACAAGGATCCCCCAACATCAGACTGAGGTAGGATGACAGTGCTGGTGTCAGACAATAATTCACATTTGACTACAACAAGAATGACAATAAAAAATTTCCCATATTATATATGCCAAATACCATGACCACGCAAGCAAGTGCTATTATCTCATTTACTAATGAACATGACTAATGTATGGAAGTATGGTCATACTGTGCACTAGGTGTGAGAGGTATTATAAGCATTCATGTGACTGTCATTTGCAAAAGTGGGCATAAGAAATGTTGAATGTTTTAACTGGGACATCACTAGAGGAAATCTTCTGAGGCCTGTCCATCTCTGAAGATGTTAATCTTCCTTCCTCAACTCACTGACTTGTCTCAAAAACTGTATGAAATGCTGTAAGAAAATAAATTAACATACACTTTTATAGAAAGTAAAATGTAAAAAAAATGTACCCCCGGATTTACTAATCTTCCGTGCAGGACTAGATTAGTCCTGTACGAAAGTGGCAGTTTAGGAGAAGGACAGCAGCGCGCCATGCATATTAATGAAGGTGTGCTGCCTGACCGCCTAATCCTACACGGAGCGTGGATGAGTGAAGGGGGCGTGTCTGAGAGCAGAGCTCTCACAATAAACATGCCCCTGCAAAGTAGAACAGCAGAAACTGTAAATAAATGAACAAGACCACTCATAGGTGTCCACATATCCTCACCAACAGTCCCCATGTGTACAACAGCAGCAGTACATATAAATAAAACGAATAAACTCTTTTATTATTTTTTTAAAACCCAGAGTACAGCTAGCCATAGGTGCGCAGGTTTGCCCATCGCTTGCTACGGTTAAAGCAGCTTAAAAGGCTGAGGAGGTTAACAAGGAATATATATGCCAATGAAGCAACACAGCAATAGTGTAGTGGTTAGAGCATCCACCTAATGAACAGGCATTCCTAGTTCGAGTCCCACTGCAGCACATACCATTTTCCATGTGAAATCTGTATATGAACATATTTTTACATTATTTTGCTATATAGCCTACTAGATAACATTTAAATGTGAACTGGAGTACTGCATTAAATGCACATGTGAAGTGTCAGTGTCATAATGAATAAGGCACTAGTAAGCAGGTTTAAGCAAAAATAAGCAGTAGTAAGCATATATAAGTACTAGTAAGCATATTTAAGCGCATTTGCGTGGGGGTAAGCATTACCTACACAGATTAAGCAAAGTAAAAGCTAACTGAATGTAAGAAACTGTAACCAGAGGTTAGCATTGCTTAGCTCTGGGCAAACCTGCGCACACTCGCTTACAACTTCTTTAAAGTGCCTTAATCACTCTGCACTCAATGGCCCATGTTCTGCCCAGCAACAAAATAAACAGCCACTGCACTGCTTGAACTCAGAACCCTGTATGCCACAGTTACAGTATTTAACCACTTAGCCATCATAGCAATGCATATAAATGAGGTATCACCAAACTAATCCTCACCACAGGAAAATCAAACCAAACATGTGAACTGAATCTATGTACAGTGTGATGTTGTATAACCTGCCACAAAACATAAATATGTGAACTGGAGTACTGAAGTAAGGATAAATTTGAGGTGTTATTTTAATAAAGTGTAGAAGTCCACAAGTCCCCATACAGTGGATAGGTTCATAGGTTCATAGGTAGGTACCAGGCTATTCACCCTATGGCCTATACAAGCCTAGCCAAAAAGGTACCCTGGCTTTTGCCACCCAAGAAAATTATTTTCCTGTGCCCCTGTCAAGCAGAACCACAGAAGTGATCCCTGGGGTGAATTTCCTATTACCCATCCAATCATCAAGATTTTTCTTGAAGAGTGCTAATGAGGAGCTCTGTGTGACATAGATAGGTAGTCTATTCCAGAGTATGGGAAGTCTCTGGGACAGAAATCTATCCCTCCAGCATGTGCTGTTTATTGTCGTGACAAGGTTTAGGTCCATAGAGCGTGTAGCTCGGAGGGATTCGGATTTCTTTAAGTGAAGCATGTCCAGCAGCTCTATGTTTGACATAGCTTTGTATGTTAGGCAGAGAATGCCTCTGAGTAGGCAACGGAGTAAAGTTGGAGTTTTTTGAGATGGTCTGCGTGAGGCATCTGTTTGTGGCCAGTAATCCTCTTTGTGAGGTATTTTTGCAGCGTTTCCAGTTGTTGTAGATGTTTTGTGAGGTACATATCAAAAGGGGCATTGTACTCTATAATGGGTCTAATGAGTGATGAGGAGAGGGGAACAATGACCTCTTTTTCTGGATGAGAAACCTTTTGTGATGAGGTGTGCCATGTAGAAGGATTTCGTGACCACTGTGGCGATGTGATTATCAAAGGAGAGACTACTGTCCACCTGTGTCCTAAGGTCTCTTATCACACTTTTGGTGTTAAGTAGACTACCACCTATGTGGTAGTTCATGGGTACAGAGTTTTTACCAAAGGGGATGACAATGCACTTTTTGGCATTGAGCTTGAGACCATGGCTTTGACACCAGGCACCTGTCTCAGTGAGGCCCTTTTGTAGGATGTCCACATTGTTAGGAGTTTCAATTATGGCTCCTAGTTTGCAGTCATCTGTGAATTTAGTTAGCCAAAGACCTTCTGTGTTAGCCTGTACTTCAGAGAAGTAGATACCAAACAGGAGAGGACCCAGGACTGAACCCTGTGGTACTCCACTTGTCACTGGTCTGAAGTTTGATTTGGAGTCTGCTACTTTCACAGTGTGGGTTCTGTCAGTAAGTTAGTTGGCAACCCATCTTGTGACATAGGGATTTATGCCTAGTTTAGTGAGTTTATCTATAATTCCAGAGTGGGGTATGGTATTGAATGCCTTGGTGAGATCTAGATAGGCTGTATGAACCACCTTACCCTCATCTATGGCTTTGGTGACTACTTCAAAGAAGTCTATCAGGTTTAGGAGACATGATCTGCCTTTTACAAATCCGAACTGTGTGGGGTCCAGAGTATGGAAATCTCCATTGTCTTTGTTTATGAGTTCAATGATGATACGTTCCATGGCCTTGCAGACCAGGCTCATCAGGCTAATGGGACGGTAGTTCCCGGGGTCTGTTGTGCTCCTCCCTTTGTGGAGTGGGATAAATGTCACGGTGTGTCATTCGATGGGCACAAAGCCTGAGGTGAGGCTATGATTGAACATGGTACTTAGGTGGGGTGCCAGTTCATTCTGTAGTTCGTGTAGAAGGCAGCCTGGGATTTTTTCAGGTCCCATGGATGCTGTGTTCTTGGCTTTGGAGAGTGAGGTTTTTACCAGTGCAGCCAAGATTACAGGAACTTTGCATTCTTCCGGTATAAAGATGGGCCCTTTAGGGGGTGAGAGGGGGGTAAAGTTAGCACTGAACCTATCTGCCAGGATGTTGGCAATATCAGTTGGTTCTGTATATTTAGTGTCATTGCAGATCTGAGTGTTGCCATTGAGATTCTTGACATAGCTATAGAATGCTTTGTGGTTCTCTTTAGAATCAGTGGCGATTTTGTTTTCATAACTAGCTTTGGAGGATTTTATGAGGGATCTCAGCTTCTTACTGAGGCTGACCAGGGAGTTCCTCCAATCGTGGGATTTTACTCTTTTTTGCAACAGTTTCTTTCTTCCGTTGTAGAGTTTGTTTATGGCAGAAGACCACCAGATTGGCTTCCTTTTTTTGGAGGATAGCATCTTGGTTCTGTTAGGGATGGCACGATCCATGCACTTGTGCAAGTGCTTATAAAGTGCATTTGCGTAGGATTCATCAGTAGTACCTCTATTGTCCATCTGCATGGGTGTTGTGAAGTTTGCCACTTCTGTCTTAAGAAGCATGAAGTTGGCTTTGGAGAATTTTTTTACGGTTGTTTTCCTAATGGTGGGGGGGGGGGGCAAGATGTGGATGTCTAGGGTGATTAGCTTGTGGTCGGATCTGACCAAAGAGGAGCTGACCTCTGGTGTGGAACATCAGTTACCCATGTTGGTGATTACCAGGTCTAGGATATTTCTGCCCCTGGTGGGGGTGTGAATAAGTTGATCCAAGGCATTGGAATTGATGATTTCCAGAAAACGTTGAGCAAAAGAGTTGGTATATGAGTAGTTTTCCCAGTTAATCATAGGGTAGTTGAAATCACCCATTATTAGAGTGTTGGGCTGTACCTTAATATTTTCCAGTTTATCAAGAAAAGAGGAGTGGGAATCCTGGGGCATGGTGGGAGGGTCTGTAGCAAGCTACAATCTGGATTGCGGTTTTGCCACAGTTGGTTGAACTTGGATAATCTCGGGTGCATTATGCTGAGCAACTAGCTTGGAGGTGTGGCTATCCTTAATGAATATGGACACGCCTCCACCTGTAGTGTTTCGGTCCAGGTTTGGTGGCCGAAAAGTGTGGTATGAATTCTAGCCTGGTAATGCAGGGGTGCTCTCTGGAGCTTTGAACCAGGTGTCTGTCACTGCACAGATGTCAATGTTCTCCATTTTAAGGAGTGCCTTGAGTGAGTGCATTTTGTGGTTTAGACTTTTAGCATTGAGTAGCATTACCTCTGATTTTGCTTGCTTGTACCTGTTACAGTGGTGAATTTGTCATATGAACCTTGCCTAAAAAAGACACTATAGGGGTGGCAAGAGCCTTTACCAATATCTGGAATCCCAAGGGCGACAGCTGCAGGCCATCTCTGGCAAAGCAGCATGGTCTTTCGGTTATCCCAGGCAGACAGATACTGGATTCTCTTAGAACGACACCAGAAGCTAAGCCAATTGTTAAAGTCAATCATTTTGTCCTTGTACTGTGGTATCATTCTGGGTGATGGCAGGATGCTACTCAGGGCTAGGGTCATACCTGCCTGGGCTACAAGATCAGAGAGCTCCTCCATGTCTCTTTTCTTGTAGTCCAGGGAGGTACATCTCAGGTCATTCACACCAACATGGACAATGACAGAGTCATATTTGTACTTGTTGTGGAGTGACCTGAGTGTGTGCATTATGTGGCGGATCTTGGCACCTGACAGACAGCTGACAGTAACTTTTTCCTTGTTTAGTCTGGTGAGTGGAACATCAGTGTGCCTGACTATAGAGTCACCTATGACTAGAGTGTTGGGTACTTTATGCCTTATGGGCTGTAGTTGAGTGGCACACTGAGTATGTTGGCTATGTGTCATTTGAGTTGTGCTGGGGGGTGGATGTTGCTTGCATTTCTGCTTTGGAGGTCTCTGTTGTTTGGGCAGATTTGTACTGAGAGCCTCTGTGAATGTAGGTGTGTGTTTTGTGCTTCTGTGTGTGTGTTTTGGTGGTGTAGGTTTTGATGGACTATGTGATGAGTGTGGTGCAGTGCAAGTGTTTACCATCTCCTCTTGACTGTCTAGTGCAGTCTTCGGTGAAGAGAGCTTTGCTTCCAGTTTAGCTATATAAGTGCATCTCTCACAGGGGTGGTAGGAGGAGAAAGTTGTCTGTGTACATGAGGCAATTGCTGCATTGTCCCAAGATGCCCAGATTCATCAGGTAGACAGGAGAAAACACCGGGAGCTGACCTTTAGACATGCCTGAATAGGTGCGTATTTATTGTCAGTAAAATTATTAAAATCAGACTGTAAAATCATCAGGTTTTTCAAAATGACAGTCAATAATACAGGAGGTTCAGTTTCAAAAAGTTTACTAGTGTACACTAGGAGGCAAAAGACTATACAATACAAGTATAGAGTTTTGACTAATTACATTCAGGAAGTGTTCAATATTTTATAGCATTTACAATTAGCTTTGCCCACCTTACTGACGTGGTCAGTCACAGGGCACCTACATCACTATAGTCTACAATATTCTATTCATAAGAAAGTGCTGGGTTATACTTTTTAAACGTTTTCCCATGAGAATAATACAGCCTTGCAAGGCACCTGGTCAGTTATAATGTCTTTCTGTAAATGTTGCTCTTTCAAGGTTTCAGTCCTGCTCGAATACAATAGTCAGTTTGGTTCTTAATATGCTTCTTTGTTCTCCTTGCAACAATAATTTTAGCAGCTGTGCTTTATCTTCAATAAGATTCATAAGGCCAACCATCCCAGAGGAAGGAAGAAAGATTTCAATGCTTAATACATTCATTTTTTCCCTAACCCAGCAGATAATTAGTAAAAGACATAAGCTTGCTGAGCTGGCTACTGCCAGGGTCAGAGTTCAATCACACTGCAGCTCCAAAGCTTCAAGCAATTACATGTAAGATCATTCTTACTGCCATATTGTAAAATAGAATAAAATGCGTTACATACTATTTGCTTTTAAACTAGCACTTTATATATGTTTAAGTACATATTTTTCTAACATTCTCCCTCCTTTTAATACTTTTTATTCTATCCAGAAACATAAACAATATTATTTCGTTTCCTAGCCTTCTCCTCTCAGGAACTTTTAGCTAGGCAAGTCATTTGTTTTATATTTCAGAAAGAATTTCATTTGGAACCAACAGATCCAACTCGATGTCTTGGTACATAGTCTCAGTCACAGATATGTCAACAAATTCTCTAACTAATCTTTTCATACAGGGTATCCCACAACAGACACATGCTCCTAGTATGAGCAAACCAACACAAATGGCAATCAAGATATTCATTAAGATTGAACCCCACCCACCAAATAGACTCTGGAAAAAGTTCGTCAGTGGGTTTGGGCCTGGTTCAGTCATGGCCAATACCTGCTGTATTACCTCTAGGTGGTCGTTGATTTTGTGCTTATTACCTGGTATGTACGCACAGCATTCTTCTTTGATAAGCGCACACGTACCACCTCTCGCCGCTAGGGTTAAGTCAAGAGCCATTCGGTTTTGTAGCACAACAGTTCTCATTGCATTCAGTTCATCAGTCACAAGTTCGAGAGCGGAAAAGGTTGCATTACTCATTACTTCGAGAAGTTTTGACAATTTCCTCAGCTCCCAGATCGATTTGACTGCTCCATAGGCTGGGAATATTCCAGCCCAGGATATAACACTGTCACTCAAGTCCATATGAGTCAATTTTTCTTTATCTTTCATGGATGGATGGTCTTTCCAGCCAGCCTCGATCTTACCCACTGGATTAGCGGGTTTTACGACTGAATTCCCAGTACTTTGAGCTACATCTCTTACGTTTCGTATCTTACCTAGAGGTAATTCAGTAGTATGCCTTATAGCTGGAACCAGATAACCCAAAAAACAACTGCCGGACCAATTCTCAGGTAACCATTTATATGCCTTTTTCCCACAAACAAAATAACAATTTTCTACTTTAGTACTGATGCGGGTTAACTCTGAATGAAACATTTTTTGTCTATAACAGACAATTGTTTATGCAATTCAGGATTTTTCTGCACATCTTTTATCGTTGTTTTCATTAAGCTCAAATATGAATCATAATTTGTGCTACAACTAATACTTTTATCTTTGGCCTTAATATAGCATTTGTAAGATACAGTTATGTTACAGTTACTCCAACCAACTTGGAGTGTATCATTTTTATAAAAACAAACAATTCCTTTCTGTGTAATGGGTAAATACAATGCAACTTTGTCCTGTGATCTCACAGAACCTGTGTCAAAAAGTAAATTTTCCCAAGTCTCATTTAACCCCAAAGGGACAGCGGACATCAAAAGTCCTCCATATGCTGTTGGTATAGCAGTACAAACCCAGCAGTTCGAAACGTTCATAGTCTCTACATATACACGCTTCATGGCCAAGTATGTGTTAAAGTTTGGATGCCAGTCTATAGACAGTTCATCACGTTTTGTCAATTTCATTTGTGTGGTTATATGCAGGAAAAACCACAACAAAAGGAAAGTCACCACAATCATAGTCAATAGGTGTATAATTAGCAAGATAGTTAAACAATTTCTTTGGGGTTGATTTGCATTTTTATACACTTTGCTCCTGGCCATCCTGCCTTTGTGGTGCATCAGTTACAAAATGTTTATCAAGCTGAAAGTTCTTTACTGGTTTACAGTGTGTCAGGTGAACCCAGGACGACCTCTCAGCGACCTTTACTGCAGTAGGCGTCGCCAACAGTACCTGGTATGGACCTTCCCACTTCGGACTTGTCCAATTTTTCTTCTTGATAACCTTCAACCAAACCCAGGACCCCGGGGTCAGCACTGCTTCCGGTTTCGTTTGTTCTTTATCTGAAAAAGAGTTCAACTGCAAAACAGTCTTATTGGTTAACAATTTCTTCATGTGACTAGCTAATGAGCTGTCAGCCTCCAGCTCTGCAGGCATGAGAGCTTTCTACTGTGGCACATAATATGCCCTCCCAAATATTATTTCAAAGGGGGTCAAGCCCTTTACATTTGGAACTGTTCTCATGCTCAGCAATGCTAAAGGCAAACAGCAAATCCAATTCTTCTGAGTCTCACTCATCAGCTTCCTTAACTTATTTTTCAAAATCCCATTGTACCTCTCCACCAGTCCTGCAGACTGGGGGTGGTAAGCACAATGATTTTTCAAGGAGATCCCAAAGAATTTCCCAAGTTGTTGGATTGTCTGGTTGACAAAGTGTGTCCCATTGTCACTATAGATTCTTTCCGGTATGCCAAATCTAGGAATTATTTCTTTTACCAGGGCCTTTGCCACTGTTGCTGCATCTGGATTTCTAGTTGGAAAAGCTTCCACCCATTTTGAAAACATGTCTATAATCACTAAGCAGTATTTTTTCCCTTCACATTTATTCAATTCTATGAAATCCATACAAATAGTATGGGACGGATATGGTGGTGTAGGAAAACTCCCTTGCTTGGGTTTGAATGCTCCTTGTGCATGATGTTTATTACAAATGTGACATGCTGCACAAAATTTTTGTGTGTAATTCGTAAACCCGTATGTTTGGAATATTCTATTTACTAACTGTACCATCCCCCCTGTTGAGACATGGCTCTGCCCATGGCTCAACAAAGCTGCATATCTAAATAAATTAGATGGCAATATTGGCTTTTTTTCTTTGGAGATGTACAGTCCGTTTTCGAGGATCGCACCTCGTCTTTCCCATTTTTGTTTCTCTGCTTTCGTAGTTAATGTCTGCATTGTTTTTAACATTTCTAAATCTAAAATCTCAGATGGTTGTAATTCCTCGTTCAAAAGTAAAGTTTCTGAGTCTGAAGCTGCTTGCTTGGCAGCTGCATCAGCTCGTGCATTACCTTTTGAAATCGGATCCTGTTGTTTCGTGTGAGCTACACATTTACAAATAGCTACTTTGGTAGGCAACTGGATGGAATCTAATAAATTCAAAATAAGTTGCGCATGATTAATTGGTTTGCCAGTGGATGTTATCATTCCCCTGTTCTTCCATTGCTGCGCAAAAAACATGCACTGTAGAAAAAGCATACTGACTATCAGTATATATGTTCACACATTTGTTTTTTGCTAGAGTGCAAGCTCGTGTCAAGGCTATCAATTCTGCTGCTTGAGCAGACAAGTTATGCTGCAGGGGTTGTGCTTCTAAAATCTATGTATCTGTGACTACCGCATACCCTACTAGATTCTTCCCTGTAGGACACTTTCTACATGAGCCGTCCACATAAAATGTTACTTCAGCATCATCCAAAGGCATATCAGTAAGATCTTGTCTGGGCAAAGTTATTTGCTCAATTTCCTGCAGGCAACTGTGTGGTGTGCCATCCACAGGAGTCGGAAGTAACGTTGATGGGTTTAATGTTGTACAACGTTCAATTGCCATATGAGGTTGGCTCAGCAATATGGTCATACAAGAAAGATGCCTAGCAGGAGACAGGTATGCTATTTTTTCTTGTAGTAAAATTATCGCGACTGCATGAGGCACTCTCAAAGTGAGAGGGTGGAATAACACCACTGAGGCTGAAGCCTGTACTGCCATTGCAGCTGCGACTACTGCTTGTACACAATGTGGCAAAGACCGTGCCACTGGGTCTAACTGTGATGAATAGTAAGCTATGGGGCGTTGCTTACTTCCATGCTGTTGCGTCAAAACTGACGTCATATATCCCTGTTTACAATCTACAGTTTGAAAAAATCTTTTGTGGTAATTTGGAAGTCCTAAAACTAATGATGAAGCTATCAATTGTTTTAGTCTGCAGAAAGCTGTTTCTGCTTCAGGTGTCCATTGCAATACGTTTTGTGCTGCCATTGGTGTTTTAAATATTAAATCAGCCAATGGAGCCGATTCCAAGGCATAATTCGGTATTCAACTTCGACAAAAATTAGTCGTTCCCAAGAAGGACATCATTTCCTTCTTGGTAGTTGGTTTGGGTGCTTGTAAAATTGCTGTTTTTCTATCCTCATCTAGTATTCTACCTTCCTTGGATATTACATATCTCAGGTATCTAACCTGTTTTCTCCAAAGTTGTAACTTGTGCTTGTTTACTTTATGTCCATGTTGTGCTAGAAATTTCAATAATGCTATTGTATCTTCCCTACACTGCTGCTGGGTAGGGGCTGCTAACAGGATGTCATCTACATAAAGTAGAATCTGACTGCCCTCTGGTGGAGTAAATCCCGCCAGGTTGCTAGCCATTTCTTGTGCAAATATCATTGGACTCTCACAATATCCCTGTGGTAACCGAGTATAAGTATATATTTTACCCTGAAATGTAAAAGCAAACCAATACTGGCTATCAGGATGTATAGGTATTGAAAAGAAGGCGTTGCTTATATCTACTACAGTAAAATATTTTTTTTGTGGCTTCAAGTCTTTTAATAAAGTGTGTGGGTCTGGCACCGTAGGTGCTCTAGGTATTATTGCAACATTTACGGCTTGTAAATCCTGTACCATCCGCCATTCCCTGTTTGCTTTTTTAACAGGAAATAGAGGAGTGTTACATGGTGAATCCAAAGATTCCACCAGTATCCCTTCCTTGAGTAATGCTGCTATTATAGGCTTGATTCCCTGCTCTGCATCCTTCCTCAAGGGGTATTGTCTTTTTTGTGGTCTAAATGCTGATTTTGGTGTAATGGTTACTGGACCTGCTGTCCAAATAAGTCCCACATCTGATTTCCCTGTTGACCAAAGCATGCTTGGTATATCATACAAGGCTTTTTCTTCTTCTTCTAGCAAAAATGCCAATCAGCTGTCCTCACTATGTTGTAAGTGTACAGCTGGACGTGCTTGTGTTAACCAATTCAATTTCTGTTTTTGTACTCCCTGTTCTGATAATTCTAAATCAGTTTGTTTTTCCCATCTTGTTACTTTTTCACCCAAATCTGCCCATCTCACGTTTTTATGTTTTGTTAAACTGACATGTGGCAGTTTGTTGGATTTGTACAATTTCATGAATTTCTGAGGTAGTGAACAGCTTACTACACTGTTACCCTCAGTATCCCAATATAAGGTTCGCAACACTAGTCTATTAGCCGAATTTCTGAACAATTCTTGCTCATATTCCTTATCAGGTCCTGGTGTGCTACAGTAGTATAGAGTACAATGTAACAAATGCTGCTGATCAGTGTTAAGGGAGGGTACCTTACTGATGGCTACGTTCATCAGTTCTTCGGTTACTGCCCCTGGACCAGTCGTAACTAGGTCCTGGCTGTACAAATAATAAGCCTCACCCTCCGATCGTACCACAAAAGTGTCCATTTGTCTTTGTACTTCCATACCCTGCATGGTAGGAACTACTGCTATTCCAAAAATCTGCATAAGGTCTCTCCCCAGTAAGTTTACTGGACATTTTGCAGAAACCACTATTTTACTTTTCTGGGTCATACCTGAAACAGGGTCAGTTATTGCTATATCATGGGAAAGTGGTTCCCTATATAGCTGCCCATTTGCTGCTTTCACTAATATGTAATCAGGTGATTCAGAGTGTTCTGGCAACTTCGAAGGGTGTATCAAAGTTCGTGATGCTCCTGAATCACACAAGAATTTCACTTCCCTTCCTTCCACTAGAAGTGTAACTTCCGGTTTTGTATCTGCCAAATAGAGCTCCAAGCTCAATAATGCTAGGTCTAAAACTTCACTTTCGTCATCCTCTACATCTGTTTGAACTTCCTCTATTCCTTCTACTACATTTACATTTTCTTTTAGTCGATTAGTCTTTCCTGATGATTTTTGATTGTTATTACTATCATATAGTCAATCCTCATCACCTTTATCTTTTTCTTCTATAGTCGTCTTTTTATTTAACCTGCAATCCCTTGCTAAATGTCCTTTTTTGCCGCACTTAAAGCACTCACCTTTCCTTTTTCTTTCTTCTAAATCCTCTAAGTTTTTGCCAGAGTGTTTATTACCCTGAGCATTTTTCTTACCCTTTTTACTCGACTGTACTACAAAGACTTCTGCTCCGTCTTCAGCTGTGAAGACTTGCGTTTTCTTCTTCTTTTTACTATTAAAATGTCTTTCAGCATGTCTAGCATACTCTAGTAGGGCTTGTAGCCTACTCGTTTGGTGATCTATCATATGTTTTGTAATAAAGCAATTAATAGGGGCAATGCAACCTTTTAAAAATGCATTTTTCAGTTGCTGTTCATATGAACTATCATTCTTCTGATTCTCAGGAATAGGCATACCACTATGGTTATTGAAACATTCCAATAATCTACCATAGTACCCATCTACAGTTTCATTATCTTGTTGTATGCATTGGTTAATACAAGTCCAATCTGCTCTAGGTTTCCATTTTTCAGAGATTCGGTCCGTAAGACCTTTCACTCTGGTGTCTAGCTCTGCGTCACTATGTAGGAGTGGCTTAAGCTGTGCATCACGAGCGTTCCAGGTGCCACAAATCATGTGCCAGTCTGGACCTATAATTTGTCTAACTACCTTCTCTACTTCTTCCCCATTTAAGTGGTAACTTAGTCTCATACCTTGTAAATCTTGTATAAACTTTTCATGATTTACTTTTGGATGAGGGATTCCCTCTGTAGCTTTCCGGATGTCTTCCGGTGTCCATGGTCTATACACTAGGAGAGTGGGGTCCTGTCCTTCCTGTCCTGCCTGAGGGTTCGGTACTTCAATTAGTGGACAGATTTCTTCACTTTCTTCTAGTGAATCTCTCCCTATTTGATACAAATCTGTATCCCTAAGTGTTTTACGTGTTCGGGATCTAGTTTCAATAGGTTCTCTTATGAATGGTTGTTTCAGTGCCCCTGCAATCTCAGGATAATGTGAAGGAGGACTGGCCTGTCCTCCTGCTTCATATCCTGAAAAAGGTGTCGGAGGGGGCGGAGGGGGACGGGCCGTCGCTATTACTGTATTATTATCCTCTTTATCTAAAAATAATGCTTTTGTATTTTTAATTTTCTGTTCCCTTCGGTTCACTTCCTCAATCCACCTATGTGCCTGAGGAATGTCTAACTGTCGTTGTTTTTTTGCCTGACCTTCTGCGTCAGATTTTAACTGTTTGAAATTTTGTTTAATTTACCATCAAATTCGTACTTGTTAACCCATTTTGTATAATATCTTACATTATCTGCTCGTTGCAATTGCATATATTTTGCGTCATCAGTTAGGGGCGGGTCTCGCGATTTTTTAGTGCACTGATTTCCCATGTCTTAAAAAAGACTGTTACGTAACCCTTTTCTTACCACGTGGTATCTTCTTCCCTCTGTTCAGTCCTGTCTAGAATGACTGTCTACTTTATTCTGTTTTCCTGATCTATGACCAAATATACAGTACTGCAATTCGTTCCTGATCTGCTAAAACAAATCTTAGTAACAATATACTGTAGCCTGGTCCCTGATCTAAAACAAAAGTAAAGAGGGAAATTCTTCCTACCTGAGCCTCCCATCTATGACTGCACGTTTTCTTCTTGGGGGCCAGTCTTCCGCTTTTCAGCCACAGATCAGAAAGTGGCCAGCCTCTTTACACACGACAATTCAGTCGGAGGTCTTTTCACTTCAAGAAGAACCGTGTTTTGGTACCTTCTCCTGCGCAGCTTCTCAACCACCGTTGTATTCTGATCTGTAGCTTACCAAGGGAATTCCGGCTAAGAAGGACCAAAATGTCAGTAAAATTATTAAAATCAGACTGTAAAATCATCAGGTTTTTCAAAATGACAGTCAATAATACAGGAGGTTCAGTTTCAAAAAGTTTACTAGTGTACACCAGGAGGCAAAAGACTATACAATACAAGTATAGAGTTTTGACTAATTACATTCAGGAAGTGTTCAATATTTTGTAGCATTTACAATTAGCTTTGCCCACCTTACTGACATGGTCAGTCACAGGGCACCTACATCACTATAGTCTACAATATTCTATTCATAAGAAAGTACTGAGGTTATACTTTTTAAAAGTTTTCCCATGAGAATAATACAGCCTTGCAAGGCACCTGGTCAGTTATAATGTCTTTCTGTAAATGTTGCTCTTTCAAGGTTTCAGTCCTGCTCGAATACAATAGTCAGTTTGGTTCTTAATACGCTTCTTTGTTCTCCTTGCAACAATAATTTTAGCAGCTGTGCTTTATCTTCGATAAGATTCACAAGGCCAACCATCCCAGAGGAAGGAAGAAAGATTTCAATGCTTAATACATTCATTTTTTCCCTAACCCAGCAGATAATTAGTAAAAGACATAAGCTTGCTGAGCTGGCTACTGCCAGGGTCAGAGTTCAATCACACTGCAGCTCCAAAGCTTCAAGCAATTACATGTAAGATCATTCTTACTGCCATATTGCAAAATAGAATAAAATGCATTACATACTATTTGCTTTTAAACTAGCACTTTATATATGTTTAAGTACATATTTTTCTAACATTTATTAAGTGCTAAAAACAGTTTTCCTCTAGACAAGTGAGGAAAGTTTAGTGCTGTAGTAATTTGTAACTTATTTAGTGCTTACAATGAGTTCTGAACAAGTGCTGAGGTCAAAGAAACAGATTTGAGTGTTAAAACTAAAAAGCTGGCTAGTTGCATGGGAAAATTTGAAGAACAGACTTTATGGCACCAGGAATAGTTTAACCCCAGTTAAGTGGGGGGGTATTAGCTCACAAACAGTCCTGGACACAGCGAATCCGTATCTGGACAAGACCTGCCACAGGAAAGGGGGGAAGCAAGCTTAGAATATTTTTTTCAGTAAAAGTGGAAATGGAGAAAGCTGGAACAGAAGTTAATTCAACGTTAAGAATCTGAGTGGGTTGGCCTTTACAAATGTTCTCTATTCGATTGAATGAACTAATGACAGTAGACTGGGAGGAGTATCACAGATCAAATATACAGTATGGACGGGCAATTGCAAAGCCACCCAGTATAAGAACACACAACACTAGGGAGTGTGGGTGGGAAAAATTATAATTTTCTGTGCATTTTTGATTTTTTGAGGTTTCTGTGTTCTACAGCTAGGAACTGTAATATTGTGCATTACTATATTGTCTGTTTACACTTAAAATAATTCTCTAGAGTCTGCTTTCTCCTTGATCTGTTTTAAAACTTTCATTTAGTGGCTACGGCTAGGAACTGTAATAGTGTGCATTATTATACTTGCATTTTTTATTTAATTACTAAATTGTAAACTTCTTTTTCATACTGAGACTTGTATTTTCTCTTTTTGGGTGTATGCATGAATCACGGATACCAGACACATATATAATCTGTAATGAAGAATAAATCACTGCAAAATGGCAAATGTAGTGCTAATTAACTATTAGGCAATGCTAACCACAGCACAGCTCAAGTTAGTAAGTGCAAGCAATGGGTAGGGGAGCCAAATCAATCTGCCTATTGGTATACCTCTTTAAGCAGTGCCAACCTTATGTAAGCAGGTGTGCCCATAGCTTAGCCTTTTTAAAACCAGCCAATCATGGATAAGTGTGGAAAATTGGCCGTATTTAAACCCCAGAGTTGGGAATACTTCTCATAACTGGTTGTAACTTCCTAATGCAGGCAGAATGGCTGGTGTAGGTGAAGGCACTTGATTTAGAGCACAGTGCTGGGGCATCCAGGAGTCAAAATTCATGGTATGGCTCATGGTAAAACACCATGAGCAGAGATTACTTCAGGGCCAGTGCCAGGGCTTGCAGTATAAAATGGAGGCCTGGGACAGTTTTGCTCATGACATCACCAGTGCCACAGGTATCCCCCAGACTGGTGAGCAGGTCAGGCACCACCATGCTGACCTGAAATGATGGAGGGGGGATGTAATGGAACAGTGGATCCAGGAGTCTCGGCAGATGCCCAATTCCCCAGTACTGAGTAAGTACTCATTATATAAGTAGTAAATAGTTGCCTAGCTTGTGTATACTATGGATAGGTATGGCTAAATATCACTGTATTTCTCTGACAGCTGCAGATGAGCAGGCTGCGAACCAGCAAGCCCATGATACTAGATTGCAAAGGCTGCATCGCGATGCAGGTTAGTAATTAGTCTGCATGTACTGTCATAACAAATAAATATAAGAGCCTTAGATAGTCTTGTACCAGTAGAAATAAATGTGTAGTAGTCTGTGAATAAAGGTATAACCCTTGGAGTGCTTCTGTTTACTCTTCTTTCATATGCTGGTGAACTGTTGCATACTACAAATAGTAATCTTGTATTTTAAGCAGTGTCACCCACACTGCGGTATGCAGATCAAATGTGTATGAAGTCCTGCATAACAATGTTGGAACTGCCAAGAGGTCAGTCATATTGTACAAGTGGGGGAGACTTAGACAGAAAACAGTAGTGTACTGTAATGTTAACTGTAATTTTTTGTCACACACAGCAAGGGGTTTGAATCCTGGAAGTGTTACTAAGTTGTGTGCATAATCATACCCCACAACTGTGCAGATTTTGTTACAATGTTCAGATAGAAAGCTGTGTGCATGATTACACCCAACAACTGTACAGAATTTGCTAGAATGTTCAAACTGAAAGTTGTATGCATATTCATACCCCACAACAGTTCCAGTCTGTCCAGCATGTCAAGATAAATGGCCCATATCACCAACCTGGTACCCTGTTCCCCTGAAAAATCAGTGTGACCATCCAAGAAATGTAGGCAGCTGTTAATGACATATAACTGATAGTCAAACGTGTACATAGTCATAGAATGTATATGAAAACAAACTTGTCATACTAGCACCTCACCCAAAGTGTATGACAGCAATTCTCAACATATGTTGCATTAACACCTGCATCTTGTCATGCCTATATGTAAGACACAGGTCACATATATAATAATCTATAAACATACTGGTGTACAATATAAGGCCATTGGGTAGGGTAATAATAATTGTAAGGGAAAGATCACTGCAGTGACTGAGAATGTTGTGAAAACTACAAGGATATATTAGTTGTTAATTGAACTCTCTCTCACCCCTACCATATGTGCAAAATAACCCAATGACACTCCTTAACTGGTATGTGTACACTCCAAACTTTTGTTGGGACATATGTCATAATGGTTTATAAATATTCACATTGTTTCTATGCATGTGCCATGTTAAAATACACCCATATTGGTGGCCTGTTGCCATCAATGAAACCTGCATGCTCTTGTAATGGCCACTGTTGTTCCATATATGCATGGGTTCTGCTTGCTGTGCAACTCTGTTAAATCCAATGTTTTGGGTTAATGGGAATACCTATGCATCCTGTTATAACTAATCCTGAATGCTGTTGACTGTTACTAACCCATATCTGTCATAAACCTGCTACAACATAGCTTGTATGGGAAGCCCGTTCCCAGTGGACCCACCTGTCCCACCTCAGCTGGCCATGGCACTGGGCACCAGCACATCTGGGGCCCAGCCTGGGACCTCCTCCTCCTCCATGGGCCCTGTACCACGTTCAGGTGGAACCGCTGCAGGGGATGGGGCTCACCCCCCCCCTGGAGCGGGCGTGGAGGGGAACCTGTCACCCGTCAACATATCTGGGCCGTGGTACACAGGGAGCTCAATCTGGAGTTTTGAGACTGGCTATACCAGCTTGAGGGCCGAGTGGCTCATTTAGAGGGTGAGCCTGCCCCTTCTACACAGCCCCCAGCACAGCCACCTTTGGGGCCATGAAGGTGCAGTGGTGAATGCCCATGGGTGGGGACCTCAGTCCCACTGTTTCCATTTTGGGGCTGATGGGCTTGCGACTTCCAAACGCCCCTCTTCATCCAAGGTGTTTACTCCCACATGTGTCATATACCACCTCTGTATGCAACTTGCATGTCTTGTCTGTTAACCTACCCAACCTATCTCCCCAAATATACCTACTACCCCTCCCCAACATCCTACTCTCACCGGAAAGAAAAGTGCAATCTGTTCCCACAAAAAAATCTCGCCCCATACATAGCTGTCCATTTTGCACATGTCCACTGGACATATGCAATCTGGTCTAATTGGCATGGCAATTAATTGATGTTGTCCTCACCCCTCTCCCAGGGGTTGGTCCAAATGTACCTCCAAATTCAGTGTATATGTACAGCTGTTGGTGTAGAAGAAATGGGCAGCTATAGATCTTTCCTATACCCTTCCTGCACATGCCTAGCTATTTTCCCTACTGTCTTTCCCTCTTTGTGCCCCTTTTTTCACCACTTTCCTAGCAACCCCTTTTTCTTTTCTTTTAAAGAAATTAGCGCAGTGACAAGTGGGAGTGGGCACTTTTAAGAGCAGCAAGCGGGTTTAAGCTTGTTTGCATGGGAGTAAGCTATGCCTACACACATTAAGCAATTTAAAAGCTAACAGAGTATAAGAATCTGCAACCAGAAGTTAGCAATGCTTAGCTCTGCGCAAACCCATTTACAATTGCTTTAAAGTGCCTTATTCAATCAGTATCCAACTGCCGGTGTACTGCCCAGCAACAAAAACAACAGCCTCTGCAAGACTCAAACCCAGGACCCTACACACCATACACAAAATGATTTACCACTAAATCATGGCAGATATACATAACCCTGAGAATTTCACAAACATATCATCCAGCACAATCAGTCAACAGTACAGGAAATGTAGTAATATCATACCACACAAGCTATAAATGCAAGAAGTCTGGACAGTGTGTAAAAACATGTGGGTAGACATAGGCATATATGTAAAATACTGCTGTAATACACTTAAAACGTTGTTAGTTACAGTTATATGTATTAGAACACATATGTAGAAGGACATGAAGTTGGAAACACAAAACTGCCGGCACTATTTACTGACTTCTGTGCTGCGATCATCCATGCCAATTGACAAGAGAATGTGGTACAGGCCAAAAATATGAGCTGAACATGCATGGCCATATGGACAGATATATAGCGGTAAATGTAGGCAGATATATATATAGACATATATATATATGTATATTTTATATATATATATATATATATATATATATATATATATATA
>NC_056741.1:218349565-218379565 GCF_019279795.1 Protopterus annectens | reverse complement strand
CAAGATACAGATACACAGACACAGATATGCAGATACAGATATACATACATAAATATATATATATATATATATATATATATATATATATATATATATATATTTATATATGTGACTACACATACACACACAGATATATGTACAGTATGATACATATGTAGAAGGTGCACACAATATGGAACAGCCACTCTGCCTACAGTTAACACCTGAACAATTGGGCACTGTATGGGCCACCCATACAAATGTCATTTGTTGCCTGCAATATGTACCCATAAAAAGGTCATAGGAAAGATGCCACACACAGGTTTGCAGAAATGAGAACCCTTAAATTGTGTACTATTACAGTTCTATATGCCGTGTCATATAGCTGTTCAGACACTGACAACCATATAAACAGAGTACTGCAACTGCAAAACAGTTACACTAATACAGTAGTCTGAAAAAGTTCACAAATACTGCTGAGCAAGCCACGCCCTTCAAACTGTATATTAGTGAAGACAGACTGGGCCACAGGATACCAATCAATAGTATGCACTCCAGGTGTGTAGTTCAGCAGCCTCTATCTACACTCTGTACAAACTCAGTAGGTGGTAAAGACATTATGTGATCAAATGGGTTGTAACTGGTACATAACAAGGCATGACTGACACCATCATGAGCAGACTGACAAACAGAACAGTCTATATGGCAGGAGGCAGTAGGCTTGCAGTACCCCAATTCATGTAATCAATGTAAATATAGGTGAAGTATACAGTACTGTACATCCAGATACCTTGCAGCAGATCACCCCTGCTACCCCACATTGTGTAACAGCCTAGGTCATTTATGATGCCCCCCACCTAGACTCAATAATACAGGGCCATATACCACTGTTACTTACACTGGCCTCTGGAGTGCATAAGGCCTCACATGTATTGTGTAGGTGACGCCCACACATATATGGTCCCAGCCCCACTGTATGTGTGGGGGTTACAACAGCAGTGGACTAATGGCAGCAATGGCAGTGTGATATACTCGCAGCCCACTACAGAACAACCCCCAACAGCATGACATATGTGCGAAGCTTGGTATGTAGATGGAGGACAGAGGCTGGAACACAGGCACATATGTGGAACACTGTTGCCATACACTAAGCAAGTTTCTGATGTACAGGATAGTCTGCAACATACCCTTAGTCAGGGAACTGAGGTTAGAAACAGAAATGGATGTAGCCATGTACTGATAACACTCAACACACACACACTGCCAGTGTAATATCTGCCACAGGACCTGTGTGGTGGACGGACAACACATGATAGGCATACCTCTGTCTAGCAAGAGGATAGGCCTACAGTAGTGAGCTATACAGACAGACTGCATTCCAAGTTAAACTAGTATGTACACACACCCTGTAACACCAGTACTATACACAGCATAACACAACTCTACTCACAGTCTGTCTGTAATTCCTGATCCTCCTACAAATATGTGGCCACCCTGAGTGTGCAGGTTCTCCTGTAAGAGGTATTGCTACCTGCTGTCTGTAACACTGATGGCCACACACAGGACAGATGTCCATTACACAGGAAATGTAAAGGGACCACATCCACATGCTGTAGGGATTTATAGTGGGTGGTTACCATGACAGTGGTAATTGGAAGTAGTACACGTGTAATTATATATATATATATATATATATATATATATATATATATATATATATATCTGGATAAGTATATGTACATATATTTCCACCATATGTCCTGAACATGGAGTGTAGCCCTAACCCAGCCCCTATAGTCCCAAAGTCATAGTGCAAGAGTATGTCAGGTATGTATAGCGGGTATATTAGTAGACTATTGCTACTGTCATTGGGATTGTCTTCACAGACATGGTGTGTGTGGAAGGTCACATCTGTTTATAACATGTGTGCCATTGGCTACTGACAGATGTCCGAAGGAAATAATTGTAAAGTACCGCCGCCAGCATGTAATGCCCCTGTGGAGTGCAGCAGAGATATTGGCCAATATATGTGGAACTTCGGACATACCCTGTATAGTCCAGAGGTATACACATAATCGCTTAGTGCACAACATGTGTACCAGGCCTGACAATATGGATATAGACAGCCATGTGGATGGGTATAACACATAACGACTGGTATACATTTGCCACCATAGGTTTTGCTTTCATACACTCCTGTCTGACCTGACACAGAATGACTGCTGGTACAGGGGTGCCATGGACACATACTACCGACTAGATATTGACATACATCTGTAAAGCATCCCACTACTCGGTCTGACATACATGACTGTTAAGGAAGGCCCGGCAGCAGTACATCTAGCAAGTATCTGCACATGACATCCCACAGGGTAAGTGCACTAAGCTGCTAGGCATGTAACAATGCACTGTGCAGGCTACAGGCAGACTGGCTCAACACTGGCCTACATCTCCTATGGGGGAATGCACATGTACTTGCATATATAGCAGGCTCAACAGGCATGTCACAGCACACGGTAAGATACACCTGTGTGAAAGTGCATAACCACAACCAATGTGAACACAGCCACAGCCACATATGGTAAGCTAGCATAATATTACAGTATATGGACTATCTGTTCTAGTCCATCCTCATATGTGCCACTCACAGAATGACCCTACATATAATGGCCTGCTACACAGTTTGGTCTGATGGCGATCTGTGGTATGGGACATGTGTGTGTATGGCCCTACAAATATGTATGCAAAAATGGTATCATACAGTGGGGCAGCATGTAACATCAGATAAAAGAGGAGCTAGAGCAATGCCATCTACCACAGTCTGTCCACAGGCTAAAGCACATATTAACAATACACACACTGCCAAAATTCACCATCACTACACGGACCTCGGTACTGTACAAACATCCACAGAATGTCCAGGTTATGTCAGGAAATATAACCCCTACTGTACATGACATGTGTAACAATCTGATATATCACTGACTTGTTATCAGACATGATGACACTATTTATGGTATACAGCACATATGCACCACTTCATGCACAACATATGTACAAAGTTTGACAGAGGTCTGGGTGACAGCACACACACAGGGCCAGTATAGACATGTTGCATTGATAACCTCATAAATTTACAATTGTAACAGGGTTTGTTGCAACATATGTCCTATGAGGGATATGAAGTTGGTAACTGTCACAGCCTTCAACATCTACAGACTGCAGTCCTCACACTGCTTTCTGCATTCCACAGATAGATGCACCGTGGCTAACACATGAAACCAAAGGCACAACACTGCCCAGTCTGCAGATAACCCTACAGATGGGGATTCCTCATATACATGGAACTGACATGGCAGGTATAGCGACATGTATGACAGACATATCCAGACAAACATTGTTTGGGAGAGTAAAACTGAAGCATGTTTGTGTTACACACCTACAAGCACAGGATATCAAACCCCCAACAACTATGTAGTACTATCACAGTGTGATGCAGTTATTGGATGCGCCACATGGGTTACCTGCTGTGGAGCACTCAGAACATATATGTGATGGTGAGTGAAATCTGCAACAGGGATACGGTAGATATACAGTAGGTGATGTACACATGCCTGCCTGCATGAACAGGTGCCAGCGTCAACACAGACACACTCACACAGGGACACACACACATTGACACACTTGGTAGGGCCAGGAGTGCAACTCATCACTAGTGGGATTGCCACAACACATCAATGTGCAGGTATCACATGCACCACATGGGTCATACGGAGGTCATATGGGTAAAGAGTATGAGGAGGTGTCAGACATCAGACAGCATGCTTCAGTATGCCCTGGGGGTTTGTAGTGAGTGTGGATATGGACATACACACCATACAACACACACACGAACACACAGGGTGCCAGTTCTGACATGCATGGGTGCATGTCTGCACGGGTGTGTGGTGGTCAACTGTGCTAGCAGGCTATACATGGGTAGGCTGAGTATACCTTGGCATTAAGCCACATGACAATGTTCTGCATTGTGGCTCAGGCCTGTAGTTTCTGCATTTGCCCACACAGGTGGAAATTGCATCCCCCATCCAGTCACCTGGGTGACTATTGTGTGTGGCCAGTGCTGTACATCAATTACAATGTATGTGTTCCTTAGTCCATGACATGGATGGTGTCTAGGATGTGCACACATCCCACATGCATGTACAGTGACATGTGGAACTGTACCTGGGTGTCTGGCCCATGTTGTGAACACAGATTATCATCAGATGTGTCAGTCTTGCCCACCTGTGGCAGGAACTGGTAATGGGCAGCAGATTTTCCCTGCACCAACATTGATAGCATGCTAACAGCATTCTCTGATGGCAGTGTCATCTGTCCATACAGGGCATGTTGTCAGGCATGGTATTTCTGTTGTGAGTCACATGTGAAGGCACCACAGGTGGTGCAGGTGTCTATTGGGGAACATGGTGGAGGTGCACTGTCTGCATGTACGTGCATATTGGACAGATGGGCAGGGTGACATGCCCTCTGTAGCCCACTGCTATCACTGCATAGTTACTATCAATGGCCAATATACAGTGTACTACCCACATATTGGCTGTTGTCTATGCATGTGGGTGCATATGAAACATGGATTGAGTGTGTGCTCTGGGTAATAGTGGGTTACTATCTGTGATTGGCTGGCCTTGATGTTACATGTATGGGTATGGCTTTGCACCCCAGCCTCTCAGCTATTTTACGTCTGTTATCCCTGTATGGTTGACATTGTGATATATAGTAGGGCCACCATATAAGCAATAAGCAAAACCCCCTCTTCAATGCCCAGACGTGTCTCACACTCACAACCACCTCTACAGAGGATACAAGTTACAAACACACACCTGTAATGTCTGGGAGTAGAACACTTGCCTAACTAGTTTATTATACTACAGCAGTACACAGTTATAGTACATACCCATGGACAGTACTGAGCATTTCTTCCCCAAAGGTGTATTTCACAATGAATGACATCAGCAAGATTACCAAAGTAGGGCATTTCAACTGTACTGCAAGTGACTAGCCTAAAATGCATTGCTCCCTACACAGACAGTGAGGCACGCACAAAACATCTACAACTGACATGTGTGGGTATAGCTCCCCTGACCGAGGTCTATATCACACTACAGCATGGAGCTGTTATAGGACGCACCACAGGATTACGAGAGAAAACCTTCCCCAAGGTGTATTTCACAATGAATGACATCAGCAGGATTACCAATCTAGGACATTTCAACTGTACTGTGAGTGACTAGCCTAAAATACATTGCTCGCTACACAGACAGTGAGACACACACAAAATATCCACATCTGACATGCGGGCATAGATCCCCTGACCAAGGCCTACATCATACTACAGCATGGTGCTGTTATAGGACACATCAGAGGGATTACTAAAGAACTTCTTCCCCAAAGGTGTATTTCACAATGAATGACATCAGCAGGATTGCCAACATAGGGCATTTGAAATGTACTGCAAGTGATTAGCCTATAATGCATTGCTCTGTACAGAGACATTGAAACACACACAAAACATACAGAACTACCATGGGTGGAGATGGAACCCTGCCACAGTTCGAAATCACACTACAGCAGTAAGCAGTTACAGGACGCACTACTGACATTACCGGGCTATAACCTTACCAGAGGTGTATTTCTAGGTGGGTGACATCAGCAGCCTTGCCAAGGTTGAGTATATGGATTTGAAGGAGTGTGAGTACCTTAGAAAACATTGTTCTTTACCAAGTCAGAGACACACAGATTCACACACAATTGCTAAGTTTGGGGTTGGAACATCTACCTAATCACTTTATCACACTACAGCAGTACACAGTTACAAGACATGCAGTGGAGGTTACTGGGCTGCATCTTTCCCAGAGGTGTATTTCTAGGTGAGTGACATCAGCAGCCTTGCCAAAGTTGAGTATATGAATTGTATGGAGTATGAGTAGCCAAAAAACCATTGCTCTCTACTCATTCAGACACACATATTCATATACAAACACAGTTGCCAAGTCTGGGGTTAGAACACCTACTTAACTACTTTATAACACTATAGCAGTACACATTATAGGATGCGCTATGGAGATTACTGGGCTATAACCTTCCCAGAGGTGCATTTCTAGGTGACTGACATCAGCAGCCTTTCCAAAGTTGAGTATATGAATTGTACGGAGTGTGAGTAGTCTAAAAAGTCATTGCTCTTTACTCTGTCAAACACACAAACACACAGTTGCCATGTCTAGGGTAAGAACAACCTAATTACTTTATCACACTACAGCAGTATGCAGTTGCAGGACGCGCTACAGAGATAACTGGGCTACAACCTTCCCAGAGGTGTATTTCTAAGTGGGTGATATCAGCAGCTTTGCCAAAGTTGGGTATATGAATTGTAAGGAGTGTAAGTACCCTAAAACGCATTGTTTTCTACATAGTCATAGACAGACAGACACACAAACACACAGTTGCCAGTTGAGGGTTAGAACTCCTACATCTCTAGTTGACCATGCTACAGCAGTATGCAGTTATGGGATGCACCACAGAGATTACTGAGCTGCAGCTCTCCCAAAGGTGTATTTCACATTGGACGACCTCAGTAGGTTTGTCATAGTAGGGCTATGGGGAGGGCATTGTGTGCATGTGCCATAACCCATTCATCTAGGGGTTGACACGCGACATGCAGGCACACATGGGGTCATATGTCATAGGTACATGTATACAGCTACTAGATGACTACTTCCTTGTACAGTCATGTTGCACAGCTGTAACGTGCACCACATAGTCTGTAATGCTGACAGATACTGGTGGCTAGTATCTGCAGTGACTGACATCTGCACCTCATGTGTTTGGGGTCCATTGGCTGTGTGCTGGGTGGGACAGGCCTGGATGGCTACTTGTCACAGTGACACTCTTCCACACATCTATGTACATCTACGTTTGGTTATTTTAGTGTCTTGTTCTGAAATATATGTCTGTATCCCTATCCACTGTGTGTCCAAGGCATGAGTGGTGCATACTGACAAGTGTCTGCAGTAATGACTGCAACTGTAAGATATATCTGGTCCACTGGTGTTTGCAATCATGGCCCTCATGTGTTTGTGTGTGAGCATGCCCAGTACAGCCGTCTGCATTGGATTTGTGGATCGTGTCCAGGTAGTTTGTGCTGTAGTGCTGACCTTTGTGTTGTACACCAACAGGTAGTATGCTGTCTCTGCAGGGTATCCATCGATCATTTGACTTTGACTGTTACTACATTTTTGCATAGCGGGGGGGCACACCTGACTGTTGCTACATTTCTACACAGTCGTAGGGGGGCACACCTGACTGTTATTACATTACTATGTAGGATGGGGTTGCAGACCTGACTATTTCTACATTTCTACATAGGGTTGGAGGGGGGGCAAACCTGACTGTTATTACATTACTATGTAGGATGGGGGCATGCTTGACTATTTCTACATTCCTACACAGGGTTGGGGGCACACCTGACTGTTTTTACATTAATATGTTGGATGTGGGGGGCACATGTGAAACATGTACACATTCGCTATGACCATACTGGTATGTCAGGTACTCCATTTCATTCTGCATTGCTAACTACCATGCTGACTAGAGGCATCCAGTGTACTACAGATCATGGCTTTGGTTGCCCTACATATTATTGTCTGACTTCCTACCCTTCAGAACTAACATCCTACTGCCTGCCCTGCTATGTGGGGAGTTAACCATAGCCATCATTCTGGGGCCATGGCACAGGCTCTGTTTGGGTTTGTCTACATCTGTCCTGCTGGCTGAGACTGTTGTTGGGTATGTGAACCATCCTGACTGGCATGTGTGGGTCATATGGATACACATATCGCACAACACATTTCCTGCAGTGGGTTTTGTCACCCTGTGTAGTATTGGCTACTATGGTTGTGCTACAGATGTCATGATGCCACTATGGGTGTCTACTGTCTGCTGCCATAACATTCAGCCACCAAATTACCTTGCATGCTCACATCCATACCATAGCTACAGGTAACAACACATTCTACTCCATTTGGCAATTGGTAGGTTGATTTACTTACCTTGCGGGTGTGCCAGACTTGTGGATGGTGCTGGAGGGCTGCCTATGTCGGATGCACATAGTACAATCCCTATACATGATTGAGCACAGGTAGTGTCATATTTGGCATCCCTTTTACTGTATGTGCAAGTCAGAGAGAGGAGTCATTCCCTGGGTCCCAACTGTGTCAGTGCATGTGCTATGCATTGCCTCTTTGCCAAGGCCATGGCGTAATGGGCACGTCTCCTTCTGCCTACTGGGGCAGGCTCAAGTTGTTCCTCCTCCAAGTCACTCTGCACCTGTGCAGGCCTTGGCAATGGTGAGGGGATGTGTGGCCCTTCCCAATTCTGTCATGCTGCAGCTGTTTCCGCAGGATCATATTGTGTAGCATGGCGCATACAAGAAGAATTTGGGTACATGCAGCTGGTGAGTACTGCAAGGCTCCATCGGATGCGTCCAGACACCAGAACCGTGACCTGAGCATCCCAAACACATGCTCTATTATATGTCTGGCCTGTGCGTGTGCCTCATTATGGCGTTGTTGGTCAGGTGTGTGTGCATTTCTGACAGGTGTCATCAGCCATGGCTCCAGTGTGTACCCAGCATCCCCCACTAGGTGACCGTAGGGTATATCTACATTGGCAAATCTCTGGTACAGCTGTGTCAGGTGCCATATGTGGGAATCGTCATAGCTTCCAGGGTAGCCAGTGCACACATTCATTATAATGCCCTAGGCATCACAAATGACCTAGCAGTTGATTAAGGGGATGCCGCTGTGGTTGATGTAGGCCCTACCCTGCTCACCGGGTGGTGCTTTGATGCATATGTGCATGCAGTCTATAGTACCCACTACCCTAGGGTATTCTGCTATTTGGTGGAAGAGACACATATTGCTGGTCAACACCTCATGGGTGTTGAGGAATTATATGTGCTCAGTGGCATGTGCTGACATGGCATCCAAGAACTGGTGGAATATTCTGGATGCTGATGCCTGTGAGATCCCCATGATATCCCCAGTTGTGCATTGGGAGGTACCTGTGGCTAGTATACCTAGGCCTACACATTCCTTGGTATCCACTGGGATGGGTTCCCCTAGGTCAGTTTGGTGTGTCAGGTGTGGCTGGCACAGCTCAACAATTTGCTGTAGGAGGTCTCTGTCCACCCTATAGCACTCCACTATCTCTAGCTCATGTAGCCCCTGGTAGGTTACCCTGGGTCTGTACAGTCTTCTCCGTCTCCTCACTCTGGGTTGTTTGGCAGCATTCACATCCTCACCACCCTCAGCCTCTTGCACATGTTGCTTTATGTTGCCTGCTGCAGCCCTTCTCATTTTGTAGGTTTGTTTGTTAAAATTCCACCGCTTGTTTACACCGGTGGTGTAGAGTGTGGGAAAAACCAGAGGGGACGATGTTTGCTTAGTTTACAGTGGTGTACTGGGCTGGGCTGGTCTACTCCTGTGTAATTGGCTGATTCTGGTACATTTCACCTGCCAGATAAGCTAGTTCACCTTGATTACCTTCCCTTTGTCTCCCTGTTTAAGCCTGTGTGTATGCTGCGCAAACAGAGTGCTCAAATGTGCACAGAGCTGCTATTTTCTGGTTTAACTTTCTTTTTCTTCCTGTAAAATCCGGTGCACAGCATGCAAACCTGCTTACACTTTGTAAAGAGTGCTAGGCAGGTTTAGACACACCCCTAGCTTAGCTGTGCTAAGCTGGGAGCAATCCCATGCCACAGGGCTCCAATCCGCTTACAGTATGCCTGACACCCCCCCATGATGTCACCTATATCCTAGTCTTGCACCCAGCTATTTATACTGTTACACTCTTGGGACCTGCCTCACAGCCTGAGGAAAACTGGGATTCACTATCCTTCCCCTAATTTGCATAGGATTGCCTGCTAATGCATAGTTACATGTCCCACACTGAGCCTCCCCCTTTAGCAACCATTACTCGCTGGCCAGGCTGTCTTCTGCCTGCCATTGACTTGCATGGCAGAATACTGCTTTTAGTTAGAATGCTTATTTTAGGTTTATTTTATTATTTTCCCCCCTATCCCGTTTGCATGCCACTGCCCTATGCTTAAACAGGCGAGATCAGTGAAAAAAAAAATAAAAGCTGTTTTGTTTATTTTTAGCCATTGGCATGCTTCCTCAATGATATGCAGCCTTTATTTGGAGCTGTCATAGCTCTGTTTTGTAGTTTGCAGAAATGTACTCGGTTACTAACTGAGTACATTTCTGCAGACTGCACTCATCCTGCATGGACAGCTGCCAGCTTCCTGGATCGCATATTACCCTGATTTTCATGCTTTCACCTGCAAATGAGGGTAATTTGCATACAGGAGCTCGGTCCATGCAGGATTAGTCTAAGAGCTCATTTGCACGTCCCAGGAGCTCGTTCCTGGCTCTTACGTCAGCCATATTGCTGAAATTAGCTCTTAGACTAACCCTGCACGCTATAAAGGACTTCATAAATCTGGGGGGTAAAATGAAGTATTGATATAAAATACAAAGAGGAAGATGGATATGTTTTCTTTCTTTTAGCACTTAGAGTTTGATTAAAGAGAAAGACAAGTAAATTGTAATTAGAAAAAAAATAACTCAAAGTATAAACTTTCTCATTCATTTTCATCTGAAAAGTAAATTTGAAAGCCTTGTTTGTTTTTGCACACTCCAGGCTACACTGTTTATCTGTGGTGTGATGGAAGAAATCTGTGACTGATAAGACACACCCCCAGATTCTGCAAGCCTTGCACATTAGTAGGATTAGTGCTGGAGCTCTAGCAGGCAATATGTCTGCCGTGCAATCCAGGAAGAGTCTGCAAGGGTGTGCACGAGCGCTCTTGCACTAGTCCTGCATGGACTAAGACCATGTATGCAAATTACCCCATTTGCAGGAGAAATACATGCAAATGAGGTGAATTAGCAATCCAGGAAGCTGGAAACCGGCCATGCAGGACTAGTGTAATCTATAGAAATGTACCTTAGTAACCGAGTACATTTCTGCAAATTCCAAAATGGAGCCGTGACGCATATCAGTCAGGAAGCATGCCAATGGCCAAGTATAAGGCCATTGGCATTGAAAACAACTTAAAAAATAAAAAAAAATCAACGTTTATTGTTTTTTAGCTGATCTCAGTTGTTTAAGCATAGGGCAGCGGAGCGCAAATGGGATCGGGGAGAAAATAATTAAATAAACCTGAAATAAGCATTCTAACTAAAATCACTATTCTGCCATTAAAGTCAATGGCAGGCAGAAGACAACATGGCCAATGAGTAGTGGCTGCTATGGTGGAGAGGCTCAGTGTGAGACATGTAACTATGCATTAGCAGGCAATTCTATGCAAATGAGGGGAATGATAGTGAATCCCAGTTTTTTCCCAGCATGTGAGTCAGGTCCCAACAGTGTAAGAGCAGGAATAGCTTGGTGCAAGTCTAGGAGTTAGCTGAAATCATGGGGGGCGGGGTGTCAGGCATACTGTAAGTGGATTGGAGTCATGTGGCTCAGGTTTGCTCCTAGCTAAGCACAGCTAAGCAAGGGGGTGTGTCTGAGTCTGCCTAGCACTCTTTACATTGCCTAAGCGGGTGTCAGCATCACGCACCAGGTTTTAAAGAAAAAAAAAGATAAACCAGGAAATAGCAGCTCTGTGCACATTTGAGCACTGTGATTGTGCTGCGTGCCCCTGGACTTAAATAGGAAGGCAATAGGAAGGGAAAACAGTAGTAGGAGGTTAATCAAGGAGAACTAGCATTTCTGGCAGGTGAAATGTATCAGGCAGCAGACCATCCCAGCCCAGAACACTACTATAAACTATGCAAACACCTTCCCCTCTGGTTTTTCCCATACTCTACACCACCGGTGTATACAAGTGGGGAACTTTTAACTAACAAAACTACAAATTAATAGGGGCTGCAGCAGGCAACATACAACAACATGTGCAAAAGGCTGAGGGGGTGAGGATGTAAATGCTGTCGATCAACCCACAGTGAGGAGACGGAGAAGAGTGTACAGACCCAGGGTAACCTACCAAGGGCTACATGAGCTGGAGATAGTGGAGTGCTATAGGGTGGACAGAGACCTCCTACAGCAAATTGGTGAGCTGTGCTGGCCACACCTGACACACAGAACTGACCAAGGGGAATCATCCCAGTGGATGCCAAGGTATGTGTAGGCCTAGGAATACTAGCCACAGGTACCTCCCAAAGCTCAACTGGGGATATCATGGGGATCTCACAGGCATCAGCATCCAGAGTATTCCACCAGTTACATGATGCCAAGTCAGCACATGCCAGTGAGCACATATATTTCCTCAACACCTGTGAGGTGTTGGCCAGCAATATGCGTCTCTTCCACAAAATAGCAGAATACCCTGAGGTAGTGGGTTCTATAGACTGCACACACATATGCATCAAAGCACCACCCGGTGATCAGGGTAGGGCCTACATCAACCGCAGGGGCCTCCCCTCCATTAACTGCCAGGTCATTTGCGATGCCCAGGGCATTATAATGAATGTGTGTGCTGGCTGCCCTGGAAGCTATCACAATTCCCACATTTGGCATCTGACGCAGCTGTACCAGAGATTTGCCAATGGGGATATCCCCTACGGTCACCTAGTGGGGGATGCTGGTTACACACTGAAGCCGTGGCTGATGACACCTATCAGAAATGCACACACACACACCTGAACAAGAATGCCATAATGAGGCACACGCACAGACCAGACTTATAATAGAGCATGTGCTTGGGATGCTCAAGTCACGGTTTTGGTGTCTGGACACATCCGGTGTGGCCTTGCAGTACTCACCAGCTACATGTACTCAAATTGTTATGGTGTGTACCATGCTACACAATATAATCCTGCAAAAACAGCTGCCACAGGAACAGTACTGGGCAGGGCCACACAACCCGTCACCAATGCCAAGGCCTGCACAGGCACAGAGTGACTCGGAGGAGGAGCAACCTGAGCCTGCCCCAGTAGGCAGATGGAGGCATGCCCAGTATGCCCTGGCCTTGGCAAAGAGGTAATGCATAGCACATACACTGACACAGTAGGGACCCAGGGAATGACACCTCTTTCTGACTCGCACGTATAGTAAAAGGGATGCCAAACATGACACTACCTATGCTCAACAATATAGAGGGAGTGTACTATGTGCATCCAACATAGGCAGCCCTACAGCACTATCCTCACTCCTGGCACACCCACAAGGTAAGTGAATCAACCTACCAATTGCCAAATGGAGTAAAATGCATCATTACCTGTATCTATGGTATGGATGTGAGTATGCAAGGGAACTGGGTGGATGAATGTTATAGCAGCAGATAGTAAACACCCATAGTGGTACCATGACATCTGTAACACATACTGGAGTCACCACAGTCAGTACTACACAGGGTGATAAAACCCACTGCAGGAAATATGCTGGGTGACATGTGTGTCCATATGACTCACACATGCCGGTCAGGGAGGTTCACATACCAAACAAAAGTCTCAGCCAGCAGGACAGGTGTAGACAAACCCAAACAGAGCCTGTGCTATGGCCTCTGAATGATTCCTATGGGTAACCTTCCCCCCAGGCCTACACAGACAGACTACAGCAGGTCAGGCAGTGGGATGTTAGTTCTGAAGGGTAGGAAGTCAGACACTAATATGTAGGGCAACCAAAGCTAAGACCTGTAGTACTATGCCGTGCCTCTAGTCAGTACGATAGGTTAGAATACAGAATAAAATGGAGTACCTGACATACCAGTACAGTCATAGCAAATGTGTGCAAGTGCCAGGTGTGCCCCCATCTTATGTAGACATGTAGAAATCATAAGGTGTGCCCCCCAATCATGTGTAGAAATGTAGTAACACTCATGTGTGCCTCCCTCCCATGTAGACATGTAGAAACAGTCAGGTGTGCCCCTACACCCAATCCAGTGTAGAAATGTAGTAAAAGTCAGGTGTGCCCCCCCAATCCAGTGTAGAAATTTAGAAACAGTCAGGTGTCCCCCCCCCATAATCCTATGTAGAAATGTAGTAACAGGCAGGTGTGTCCCTCCCCACATGCCTATGCAGACATGTGGAAACAGACAGGTCTGCCCCTTCCCCCGGTCCAGTGTAGAAATGTAGTGACACTCAGGTGTGCCCCCCAATCCTGTGTAGAAATGTAGTAACATGTAAGAGTAGGTATAATATGAGTGGAGCACAGATGCCCAGAGATGGTCAAGGTATCAGGGTAGGTTGTAGCATTTGCACAATATGTCAGTGTGTGTTAGGATGGTGTGTATTTCATAATGTGTGAGCGTGGTCAGTATGTATGGATGTTGACGTAAGACCTGGTGGCTATTTCCCACTACCGCTGATGACAGGGACAAGCCCTCACAACTGCAGTGCCAAAGACAATCCCCACCAGTATAACACATGCTAGCAGTAAGCTACTGTAGATGTATGGTGGTAATATGTGTCACAATCTGAAAGACTGACATGGCATGGCTGTTGGGCTCGATATACAAGCAGTACATAGGGGAAAGTACCCCAGACATACAGTAGATATTATGTCACTGTGAAATGGAGACACCCTTGGATGTGTACATATAGGTATGCATCACAGTAACTGGAACTGTAGTAGGGAATACAGGTGATGTCTGCCTGAACACCTGCAGATTACAAAGGAGGTAGGACTAATGTATTGGGGATGAGCTGATGTACCTGCACATGCCAGCATAACTGTAATGCCTCATGCATATGTGTGTGTCAGATGCAAATAGTGTCCATAGCACACATGCACCCAGCCACACAAACACCACCCACAGGCACCTCTCTGGCAATATCCCTGCTGTAGGGAATGGGTATAGTAAGACCCCACCTGTATATGGCAATAGTGGAAGATTGCAGCATGCAATGCAGGTCTCCCATGCAGGTGTGTCCCCAGCTGTAGGTAGCACCCTGCCAGCATCCATACCACCTGATCAAGACTGATAGAAGGTATTGGCATGAACACCTATCACACCTGCCCTGTCAGCCCAGCGGAATATACTGTATGGTGGTCTGGGACTGTATGACTGACAGAATGCAATGGCCTGCCACATCTGACCTGCAGCAACACCTAATGCCCCACAGGCATCTGCCAAAGGCCTGTGTCTCACACATACTGCCAATACATGTTATGCCATGGACACCCAAATAACAACATAACACACTCCACATAAGCCATATGCAAGGCCATTTGGACAAACCACAGTAATATGTGCACCATGTCCCACTGCGTGAACTATGGACCAACACTAACACACACCTGTGATGATGTGATAGCCTTAGGGAAAGTATCAGAGAATGTATACATAATGTATGGAAGAGGCTAGAATAACAGAGGGGTGTGTGGGAGCATGGGCAGCATGGAATGTGCAGGGTCCAACACCAAGCTGTGTGCACACACTATCCCTGGCCTCAAACACATATATAGGTGGCTACACACCTGCCCATACACCACAATAGGGTAAATGTCCTGACCCATGGCCCCTCCCCCTGGCTAACCTGTACAAATCTATACAGCTGTGAGGCATTGCCACAGCAAGGTAAGGCCATAATGTCATGTTGATGGGCAGACAAGTATGGGATTCTCTGCCAGCACTGTACCAAGGTGCTGAAATGGATACACAAACCCAGCACCAAGTGTCTGCAGCTCCCCCTCCAGAATGGCATAACTTGCCATGAACACGTAGGTGTCTGCCCACAATACCAGGCACAGCTGCAGTCACCCTTGTCTCCCAAGTCATCAATGTGAGCAAGAATGTCCACCTGACAGTACGTGAGGACAGAAAACATCATTGTGTATAACAGTGCACATGTCTGAATATCTCTGATAACAGCAGTACCATGAAGCTGAAGCAGCACAGGCACAGTAACCTACCGTACACACTATCCCCTGCACAGTTTGTCCCCATATTGCCAAATTATCAAAGGACACCCTGCAGAAACAGTATGCTACCTGTAGGTGTACAACACAAAGGTCTACACTGCAGCACAAACTACCTGGAATCGATCCACACATTCAATACAGAAGGGAATACTGGGCATGCTCACACACTTAGAGAAATGAAGGCAATGTCAGTCAACAACATAGCGAAAGGTCATACTGGGCATGCTCACACACTTAAACAGATGAAGGCCATGTCTGCAAACAACAGTGGACCAGACGTAACTGGCAGTTGTAGATGTTAGTGCAGACACTCCTCAGTATGCAGCACTCATGCTTTCTACACACATTGGATAGGAATACAGGCATATATCTATGGACAACACACTATAATAAGCTGAAAGTAGACATACACAGATGTGTGGAAGAGAGTGACTGTCACAAGAGGCCATCCATTATGAGGCCTGTCCCACCCAGCATGCAGCCAAATGGCTAAAACCACATGAGGTTCAGATGTCACTCACTGTAGACCTTAGCCACTGGTATCTGTCAGCATTATGGACTATGTGGTGCAAGTGCTAGGTGTGCAACATAACTGTACAAGGAAGTAGTCATCTAGCAGCTGTACACATGTACCTGTGTAATATAACCATGCATGTGCCTGCATGTGGTGTGTCAACTTCTAGATGAATGGGTTATGGCCAATGCAACACACACTGCCCTCCCCATAGCCCTGCTATGACAAGCCTGCTGAGGTCATCCACTTTGAAATACACCCTTGTGAAAAGTGTAGGCCAGTAATCTCCATGGTGCTTCCTATAACTGTGTACTGCTGTAGTCTGATAAAATAGTTAGGTAGGAGTTCTCATCCCAGGCATGTCACCTGTGTGTGTGTGTGTGTGTGTGTGTGTCTCTGTGTTGAGAGCAATGCTTTTTATGCTAGTCACACTCACTACAATTCAAATACCCTAATTTGGCAAGGCTGCTGATGTCATACACTGTGAAATACACCTTTCAGACAATTGCAACCCAGTAATCTCTGTGGCGCATCTTATAACTGCACACTGCTGTAGCGTAATAGACTAGTTAGATAGGAGTTCTAATCCCAGGCATGGCAACAGTGTGTGTGTCTGTATAGAGAGCAATGCTTTTTAGGCTAGTCACACTCGTTACAATTCAAATGCCCTACTTTGGCAAGGCTGCTGATGTCATACACTGTGAAATACACCTCTTTGAAAGCTGTAGCCCAGTAATCTCTGTGGTGTGTTCTATAACTGCGTACTGCTGTAGTGTGATAAACTAGTTAAGTAGAAGTTCTAAACCCAGACATGACAACTGTGTGTGTGTGTGTGTGTGTGTGTGTGTGTGTGTGTGTGTGTGTGTGTGTGTGTGTGTGTGTGTGTGACTGTCTGAGTAGAGAACAATGCTTTTTAGCCAAGCCACACTCACTACAATTCAAATGCCCTACTTTGGCAATCCTGTTGATGTCATTTATTGTGAAATACACCATTGGGAAAGAGGAGTCCAATAATCCCTGTGGTATGTCCTATAACAGATTCATGCTGTAGAGTGATATAGAACTCTGGTAAGGGTTCTATTCCCACACATGGCAGTTGTGAATGTTTTGTGTGGGTTTCTATGTCTGTGTAGGGAACAATGCATTTTAGGCTAGCCACACTCACTACAATTCAAATGCCGTACTTTGGCAATCCTGCTGATGTCAGTCATTGTGAAATACACCTTTGGAGAGCAAGTGCTCCAGTAATCTCCATGGAGCTTCCTCTGACTGTGTAGTGCTGTAATATAATAAACTAGTTAGGTCAGAGTTTTAAACCCAGACATGGCAACTGTGTGTGTGTCACTGTCTGTGTAGGGAGAAATGCATTTTCACTGCAATTCAAATGCCCTACTTTGGCAATGCTGCTGATGTCATGCATTGTGAAATACACCTTTGGGGAACAGGAACTCCAGTAATCCTTGTGGTGTATCCAATAACAGCATCATGCTGTAGTGTGATATAAAACTCTGGTAGGGGTTCTATTCACACACATGGCAGTTGCTGATGTTTTGTGTGTGTTTCTATGTCTGTGTAGGGAGCAATCTAGTTTAGGCTAGCCACATTCACTACAATTCAAATGCCCTACTTGGGAAATCCTGCTGATGTCATTCATTGTGAAATACACCATAGGGGAAGGTGTACTCTAGTAATCTCTGTGGTGTGTCCTATAACTGTGTAGTGCTATAGTATAATAAGCTAGTTAGATAGGAGTTTTAATCCCAGACATGACGTGTGTGTGTGTGTGTGTGTGTGTGTGTGTGTGTGTGTGTGTGTGTGTGTGTGTGTGTGTGTGTGTGTTTGTGTGTGTGTGTGTGTGTGTATGGTGGCCCTTGTATATATTGCAATGTCCACCGTACAGGGATAACAGATGAGAAATAGCCAAGAGGCTGGGGTGCCAATCCATACCCCTACATGTGACATCAAGGCCAGGCAAACAAAGTTAGCAACCCTAGTATCACCCAGTGAATACTCTCAACCCATGTGTCCTACACACATACACTTGCCAAGGCAACAGCTGCTACGTTGGTAGTACCCTGCATATTGCCACTGATAGTAACCATGGTGTGATTGCAGTGGGCTACAGAGGGCATGGCACCATGCCCATCTGTCCAATAGGCACGTACATGCTGATAGTGCACCTCTCCCATGTTCCCCACTGGACACCTGCAACACCTGTGGTGCCATCAAATGTGCTCCACAAAGAACATACCATGCCTGAAAAACATGTCCTGTATGGATAGATGCCACTGACACCATGGAATGCTGGTATCATGCTATCAATGTAGGTGCAGCATAAACCTGCTGTCCAGGAACAGTTCCCGCCAATGAAGTCAGGACTGGCACATCTGATGATACCAATCTGTGTACACAACATGGGCCAGACACCCAGGTACATGTCCACATGTCACTGTACATGCATGTGGGAGGTGTGCACATCCCAGACACCATCCATGTCATGGACTAAGGAACACATACATGGCAAGCAATGCACAGCATTGGCCACACACAATAGTCACACAGGTGACTGGATGATGAATACAATACCCACCTCTGTGGGCAAATCCAGAAACTACACACTTGAGCCACAATGCAGACCATTGTCATGTGGGCTGATGCCAAGGTATACCTATCACCAAGTCTTGTATAGCTGTCTGACACAGTTAATCACTACACACCCGTGAAGCAATGCACCCATGCATGTCAGTACTGGCACTGTGTGTGTGTTTGTGTGTGGGTGTGAGTGTGTTGTATGATGCTTATGATCACATTCACACTCACTACAAACACCATTGGTATACCAATGTCAGATACCTCCACATACCCTTTGCCCATATAATCTCTGTATGACGCCTGTGGTGCATGTGATACCTGCACAGTAATGTGTTGTGGCAATCACACTAGTGATGAGTTGTATTCCTGGCCCTGCCAAGTGTGTCAATGTGTGTGTGTCCCTGTGAGGGTGTGGCTCTGTTGATACTGGCACCTGTTCATGCAGTTAGGCATGTGTATTATAACTACTGTATAGCTACCATAGCCCTGTTGCAGATGTCACTCACCATCACATATACGTTTTGAGGGCTCCTCAATATGCAACCTATGTGGTGCACCCAATAACTGCATAGAAATGTGATAACACTACATAGATGTCAGGGGTTTGATACCCTGTGCTGGTAGGTGTGTGACACAAACATGCTTAAGTTTTACTCTCCCACCCCTCCCTGACTTTACTTTGCCTCTGTCTGCCTCTCTCTGGTGGATGTGGGGACCTACACCTGCTTTGCTTAGGCAGCAGCATGTGTATTTTAAGTGATGCTCATGATCACCTGATGGCCTCTGCACGAATTGCAGCCCTTCTCTAGCTGATTGCATGTGGAACAGCTGTGGTAACATTCCCATTGCCAATTGCATGGAAACACACTCCAATATCTACGAACATCATGTTGGTGTTGGGCGTTTTCATTCACTGTGAGCATTAACTCGTTCTGTAGTTTGGCATACAGCATCTCAGATGGATTGGGGATTTACCTCTAACAACATACACTGTGGAAACAGGACAACACACAAGAGGGGGATGTGCCTGACCTGACTACAGACTGTAAGTGCTGCTGTACTGCATTTGGAGTAATGTTTGTTTAACAGGGTGTGTTTGGATATGTCTGTCCTACATGTTTTAATAACTGCCATGTCAGTGCTATGTAGGGTCATCTGCAGACTGGGCATTGTGTGGTCCCTTTTGTTTCATGTCTTACCCACAGAGCATCTATCTGTGAACTGCAGAAGGTAGTGTGGGGATTGCAGTCTGTAGATGGTGATAGCTGTGAGAGTTACTGACTTCATATCCCTCATAGGACATATGTTGCAACAAACCCTGTTACAACAGTAAATGTATGAGGTTATCACAGCAACATGTCAATACTGGCCCTGTGTATGTGCCTCCAACCACAACTCTGTCAATCTTTGTACATATGTCATGCAGTAATGGGTGCATATCTGCTGTACACCATAATTAGTGACATCATGTCTGATAACAAGCCAGTGAGATATCAGACTGCTACACATGTTATGTCTAGTAGGGGTTATATATGATGACATAACCTGGACATTCTGTGGTTGTGTGTACAGTACTTAGGACTGTGTACATAAGGTGAATGTCGACAGTGTGTGTATTGTTAATATGTACTGTGGCCTGTGTACAGACTGTGGTAGATGTCATTGTTCCTGGTCCCATTCTATCTGATGTTACATGCTGCTCCACTGTATGTTACCCTATTTGGCTTACATGTTTGTAGGGCCATACACACACATGTCCCATACTATTGACAGGCATCGGACCACACTATGTAGAGGCCCAGTATATGTAGGGATAGTGTGTGAGTGGCACATATGTGGATGGTGTCGAACAGATAGTCCACATACTGTAATATTATGCTAGCTGACATTACGTGGCTATGGCTGTGTTCACATTGGCTGTGATGATGCACTTTCACACTGATGTATCGTACTCTGTGCTGTGACATGCCTGTAGAGCCTGCTATATATGCAGGTACATGTATATTCCCCAATAGGAAATGTAGGCCAGTGTTGAGCCAGTCTGCCTGTAGCCTGGACAGTGCTTTGTTACATTCCTAGCAGCTTAGTGTATATAGCCAGTGGGATGTCACATCCAGATACTTGCCAGATGTACTGCTGCCAGGCCTCCCTTAACAGTCATATATGTCATACAAAGCAGTGGGATACTGTACAGATGTATGTCAATATCTAGTGGGTAGTATGTGGCCATGGCACCTCTCTATCAGCAGTTATTATGTGTCAGGACAGACAGGGGTGTGTGAATGCATAACCTATGGGGGCAAATGTATACCAGTCATTACATGTTATACCCATCTACATGGCTATTAACATCCACATTGTCAGGCTTGATCCACATGTCTTGCATGAAGGGGTTCTGTGTATACCTCTGGACTGTCAGGAGTGTGTCAGTATGTCCACATATATTGGTCAACATCTTTGACATAGTCTACAGGAGAATTATGTGCTAGCAGCAGTACTGTACAATGATGTCCTTAGGATGTCTGTCAGTTGCCAATGGCACACATGTTAAAGGCAGATGTGACCTCCCACACACACCATGTCTGTGAAGACAATCCCTATTACAGTACAATACTGTACAAATATACCTGCTATACACACCTGGCATCCCCTTGCACTATGAAGTTGGGACTATTGGGGCTGAGGTAGGGCTACACTCCATGTTCAGAACATATGATGAAAAAAACAATATATATATATATATATATATATATATATATATATATGTGTATATATATATATATATATATATATATATATATATATATATATATATGTGTGTGTGTGTGTGTGTGTGTGTGTGTGTGTGTGTGTGTGTGTGCATATATATATATAATTATCCAGATATCTGTATAGATATATACACATATACATATACACATATACATATCGACATATATAGATGGATATGTATATGTACATATATATATATATATATATATATATATATAGACATATATATATATACATATCAACACCCAGATATATACATATACAGAGCAATATATGTCTACACATATACAGATAGGGATACATATGCACGTATGCACATGGATATCTACATATATATTGACAGTAGTAGGTATATCAGAATAGATATGTATGCACATATAGCTATAGATATCTACATATATACCAACATAACTAGGCATATCTGTACACACAGGATGTGCATACATATATAGCTATATAGACACACATATATCTATCTATCTATATATATATATATATATATATATATATATATATATGTATATATATATATATATATATATATATATATATATACATATATATATATATATATATATGTACATATACATATACATATATCTATATATGCATATATGCATATATCGATATATACATACATGTAAATCTATATATATATATATATATATATATATATATATATATATATATATATATATATATATACATATGAAGAGATGTACACATGGCCATATATATGTAGCACTGTACAGATGTGTATACAGACATATGTATGTGTATACATGTGTATGTATACGCAGACATATATAGACCTATTATATGTATGCAACCATAGGTTCATAGGTTCATAGGTTCATACTAGGCTATCTGCCCGAGGGCATTTACAAGCCTAGCCCATAGTTTTGTGGCTTACGCCACCCCTTTAGTATGGGGAACTATACCCATTATTTTGCTGTGCCTCTGTTGAGCAGTGACACTGAGGTAATCCCTGGGGTATATATTCCTTATTCCATATTCCCATATTCCTGTCATGAGTAAACTCACAGTTGTGTATACCCTCCCAGATATATCTCACCATATATATCTGCTGTGTGCACATTATGATACAACATATGTGATGCAACAGTCATATTAATAACAAGGACTACACAATTCAGGAACTAAAGGCAATTGTTCAATACTACTCAGTATGTGTATTGACAGCTATGTTGATAAAACAAGAGTTGTCCTCACAGTGGCCATGGCATAGTGGTTAAATGTTGTGACTTCAACGTCCAGCGTCCTTGGTTCAAGACCTCCAGGGCTGTTCATTTTGTTGCTGAGCGGAACAAGGGCTGTCTGATACAGAGTGGTTAAGGCACTTTTGAGCAGCTTTAAGTGCGTTTGCACGGGTTTGTGCGAAGCTAAGCGGTGTTAAGCTACAGGTAAATGTACGGGCACTTACACAGTATAGGCTTCACTTACCAGTGCGCAAATCAGCTTAACTGTTATATTACAGCAATGTTGACACCTGTTAAGCAGGCTTAACCATGGTAACCAGGACACACCACCCAGTCTGATAATCTGTAATAAGTGTATGCAATGCCATGTACAATACATGAGCCTATGTGCTGTCATTACTGTAGCAAGGGGTGTGAGTGTCATGTGTGGGACACAGACATATATGAGGCCTGTACAGCACTGTAATCCATGTGAATGTGTTACATACAGATGTTGTAGCCCAGGGTACATGCTGTCACACTGGCATGTATGTATCATGGCAGTAATACTGTGGCCAGTGCTAACCTAGGCAAGAGCAGAGTGCTAAATGTAGTACTGACAAGAGGCACACCTGTGTGCATAGCTGGGCACCAAGTCCTCCATGTTGTATCTCTGGTGTGTGAGCTGTGTCACAGTATATACCCCTTACTGGGTAATGATCCATCATGTGGAATGGAACTGTAGACTGCTGTCTGTACAGCACCTGTTAGTGATGGCTTCTGACATGTAGCTATGGCATACATATTGTTGTCAGACATCTATCTGTCAATGCACTCATGCTACTGCATAGCAACTTGCCAAGCTGATGACTGTCAGTCCCTGTACATATGTGCAGATGGCAGGTATCCAGCAGGGATATGTACAGGCAACCTAAGCTTGATTGACACAGACATGTCTGCCCAACTGTGTATGAACTGGCACATCTAGGCAATGTCACCCTGTACACACCACATGCCACGGGTATCTCCACTACACTACCACAGTCAACAGAACATTCATGGGTACAGGTCTGCATCACACACACTAACCATGTGTTGTAATGCATGTTGCATACATGTCATCCTGTTCACCTCAGTGACCATGTGCAGGAGGCACCAGGAGGATTGGCTGATACATGACATTCTCACCCTGAGGGTCACCACAGTAGTGTCTGTTGATAGATTGCCTTCTGCCACCTGGCAGGTGGCAGGATACCACTGTACATACAACCCCTACACAACCCATCTCCCCTTGCACAATAGCTGGGTACACAGCTATGAGCACCTGCAGCAATGCACTCCTGTACTGGCACATGTGTATGTGTGCATGTCTGAGTATAGCAGTGTCTGTATGTTAGCACACCTGTACTTGATAATTCCATGAGGGGCTTACCAACCAAATCAGCACCCATTGCCATAGTCAGTTGTGGCTGTTGCTGTATGGGACATTACATGTACCCTGTTAAGCTCCCCCCATACCGGCTACATGAGCCTTGCAGTACCAGCACAACAGTGTTTTACAAATTGGTTGATAGGCATGGGATACCCATTGTGTTCTGGCATGTGTGTGTAGTTGTGCATGTCTGTATATCTGTAGGGTATAACATTCCGAGGCCACATACTCCTATTACAATACCCATTACCACACAGTAGTACAGATAATGTTGTTGCTGCCCATAGGTGAGGCATGACATTGCAACACCCTACTACATGTGTGACATCTGCACTAGATGCATATCCCTGTAGTACCACTGTTGGAGTATACAATGGGTTGTATCACAGTCACAGCCAATGTGTGATGGTGGGTATGGCAGAGTATCATCATGGGCTTCAGGGAGTACAATATCAACTGAGGGATGTCATAGCACCAAGGTACACCCAGTATATATCCCATGAACCACATTATGGTTACCATTGTCACCATCAACCATACAGGTAACTGATACCACAATCCAAGCCAGTTATGCATGTGCTGTGTGCAGCCTGCCTCTAACATATTGGACACATGGTCAAGTTAGCAGTGATAGGCCCTGGTATTTTGTTGTGTGTCTGGCTATGTGTCTGTTAATGTGTATATGATGGTATGCCATACTATGTATTGTCCATATGCACCCATTACATCCCCCATTAGCATACTGTACATGTCTGGGGATGTTCTGCATGTAACATCTATCCTGGGACACATCTCACCCTGAACGCTGTGTGGTGTATGCAATGTAAACCACACACTTCAGTATCACTACATAGCTAGGTAGGGGTCTAGTCCCAGTGTTGCCAAGTAACAGTGTGCGTGTATGTGGATGGGTCTACATCAGGTTGCAGGGTATATATGCCTCAGTGGGCCACCTGTCCATGTGGCACAGGCAATAACCATTTTAATAACCTGTGATATGTGTTCAACTGTACCCCAGCTATGTCATCAAAGTGCCATACCCCATTGTGGAATATGACTGCAGACCATCCTCATGCTGATGCATGTACACCTACAACACAAATAGATAACATTATAGGGACCACAATCAACCAGTGTTACTAACAGCAACAATACATCATTGCTGGATGGCTACAATACCTGCCATTTATGTATTACATTTCACTCCTTACAACATGTTGCACAGCAGTACTGTAGTACACTGTAGTACAGTCACCATGTGCATCAGAGCCATATTAACCTGCCACTGCATTGATGATATGGATGACAGGGATGTGGCACAGGTATCATCATATGCACAGGGTGTGATGTTGGTTTGCCAAGGGTAGGCCATACATCTGCAGCCTTGGGCCCTGTCTGTGGTAATGTTCTATATGTGCCTGCACTGCCATTACAGCCTGAAATATGCACTTTCTGGTACCAGCTATGTCACCTATGCCAGGGGCATGATGTCCAGCGGCCCTACCGTGAGCACCCTGGGAGATTTGCTTATGTGGTGCCTGCCAGACATCTGGCTATGCCTGCTGCGACCGGACACAGTAGGCATGATTACTGCACTTTCCTGTGCACTGCCACCGAATGCCAGCTGTCCCTCCGCTATGGCCACTGGTGATGGGGTGTGTATAGGCACTGAAATTGTGTGTGGGGTTGGGGTGGCTAAAAGGGGGATGTCTAATGTTGGCGCAGTGTCACCACATATTTTAGAAGTACACAAGCTCGCTATGTGACATATGTCCTTTACTTTCACATGCACTGTCTACAGATTGTGTTAGGTGCGCAGCTGCTGACCATGATGCATACACACCGTGTGGGCATATGTGTGCACACCCTTATCATGATGGTTTATTGCACCTCTTGTTGTGTGTACTACAGCAGTCACTACTCCTGGCAGGGGTATACTAGTGTGGGCCATCTGCATTTGCCAGTGCATGTTCAGTCTGTCCTACACATGTCCCCCTATTCTGCATGATTGCAAGGTCTACTCATCTGCACATCCCATGGTGTTTACACACTGCCGTCACTATTGCTTTGGGGGTAGGGTTACAGCTGCCACAGGTCCTGAATCTGACTATTTGCAGATAGAGCCATTCCTAGCATCCTTAGGATCCCTGCTGCAGTTCACTGGTGTGTCATGTTGAAACCCACTCTCCTTCAGCCTTTATGCACATGCATGACAAGTAAGTCCTACACATGTGTGTCACTTTGCAGTGGCCCATACACTGAACACCGCATGTTACAGCCTACACCCAGCTAATAATGTGGATTAATGTAATGCCTTATGCCATAGTGTATCTCTGCAGCAATTGCCATAGTCCTACAGGTCTATACACTGGTGTTGCATTGTATATGGGTGTTGTTCTGAACATGTCCCTACTGTAGACCATGTCTCCCACCATTATGTTACTCCCTGTGGACACATTCCGCAATGACAGGATGTTAGTTATCATGCAGGTGTCTGACATACCCTTTCAGTACCCAGTCATGGTCACCCCTGTGATGTCATGCATTTCACAGCAACAATACGTGCACATGTACAGCATGCATTTAGGGTAGGTGTGTTAGATGTGTGCATGGAATATACCATCGCCATTACATGCCCAGTGTGTTGGCAAGCATATACATAAACCATACTCACCAGCTACAGGCTGCTGCCTATAAGAGGGTGAGAAATGCAATGTCAGTGGCCACAGCTTTGGCAGTGCAACAGGGTGGGTGCAATATTACAATACATCAATGGTACATTTCCACGATACTACCACATCTGGACATCTGTTTATCCCTACAACGCAGCAACACAATATATCTATGACATGTCAGATATGCATGATCTGCCTGTACCAATACGGAAGTATACACAACAGTAGTCTACTGATGTGCCCTGTGTCCTTACCTGCATGCTCCTCGGCCAGTGTGTGGGTGCCGCCTACCTCCACAAAGGTGTCCAGCAGTTGGTGTCTGGCTGGACAGGCAGATGCCATGAGGCTGGCCAAGATCTCCTCAACACATGTTGGGGGGGATGGATGGCATAGCCCCCCCCCCCCATAGCAAGGTGATCCCCCAGACTGCAGCAGCATGCTGGCGGGCATTGTGAAGCAGGTCAGTACAATGATGCCGGACCTGCTCATAACTGCGGTTGTGCAGTCTGACATCACTGACCTTGTGTACTAGGTCATTCCACAGGGTGGTCTGCTCCTGCTGTTCATGGGCAGCCCTGCCAAACAGCACTGGGTAGTGCTGGATCAGGTGTGATATAAGCACATCATTCTCTGTTGTTGATTGGGTAGGCAAGCATGCATGTGACATCTTGGCTGAAAGACATAAAAATGGAAACAGGCCTGATCAACTCATACAGCAAGGTTACCACAGTTCATAATACACATCTCTGTGACCCCCTCCCCACCATATCAGCTTCAACAGACTGTACACACAACTCATTAGGTATGACTACAGCTTACCTGCCAGTGGGACAGATATTGTATTGTACCACAATTTCAGCTATGTGATTGTAGCCATGTTCCCTGGGTGGACACTATCATTGATGGCTTGTTACAGACTATTCACCTGCATGCCATTGTCAGGGCCACTATGGTTTCATATATGCCAGTGGTATGGCTGCTTTGGAATTGCTTAACATCTGACATTCTGTGTTATTGGGGATATCTATGTATGCTGTTGGACATGTTCCAGGTTTGTGTAGACTATTACTACCAACATATGTTCTATAACAGTGACACAATAACATGTGTATGTTCTTGTGGCCAACAGAACCACCGCTCCAAACCCAGATGTCCATGATACCTGGCCACATCACATGTGTGTCCCAACCTGGGGCCTCCTCATGTACTGGTCCAGCAATACCATCAGGTGGAACCAACCCAGGGGATGTTGCCCCCCCCGGGGCACACACAGACATGTTCCTATCCCCTGAGGTCAGGTCTAGGGTCTGTTCCATACCGGGCTCCACAGACACATGTGGGATGTGTTACATCAGTCTGAGGCACCCAGTATATATTCACAGAGCCGACATGCTCCTCATGCTCAGCCTCCAGGCCAGGCACCTTCAAGTTATGGACGGCTGTTGTGAGTAGCAGTGAGTGGAAGGCTTGTTCCCATTGTGCCCATATTGGGGCCCATGGGGCATCCACATCACAGAACACACACACCATTCAGGGTGTTTACCCACCACGTGTCACATACCACCCCTGTAGACTGTCCTCTATATCTACCAACACTGACCACCTCCACAACTATATCTGCCATACTTCCTCAAATTCTAATTGCATACTTCACAGATGGGGGCAATGTGGTCCCAACAAGGGACTAACATGTGACATACCCATCCATGTTGCACATACTGCCAGTTGTAGATATCTGTGCGCATTGCTATGTGTGCGGATTCCTCATACATAGCACGTGTCACTGTGGTAGTAATATAGGGGACATGTCTTTACATATGTTTGTGTGTGTGTTTGTATATATGTAGACGTGCAAATAGGTATATATCTATATATGTGTAGATATATGTCATGTATATATGTGCTCATATATATGTCAACACATGGGTATCTGTATATTTGTGGACATACACACTGATATTGATATATATATATATATATATATATATATATATATATATATATATATATATATATATATAAATATATATTATATATGTGATATATGTACACATATGCGTACCTATATTTGGGGTATATTCAGACATCAGGTCCACAATCTCACAACACCTTCCTGCACAGCTGCTCTGTTCTGTCTTGCTACAACACAGACAGGTGCCACATATGGACATGGCCTGACATTGGGGGGGGGGTATATATAGGACCCGATTTCAGGTAACCCTGTTACAAACCTATGGCATTCCTGCATGCTACATTCCAGATTAACCTGAGTATCCTGCAAGTGGTGGGCTATGGGACCCACGTGTCCCTCATAATGGCATTACTTACACCACCAGCTATTGGCCACATTATATACATACTTCCCATTACACAACACACACTATGATGGCTTACATCTTGTCAGTCAGTGTTGACCTGCATAGTCGACTGCTATGGCCCACTACCCACAGGGACAGACACTATTGTCCATAGCAGTTGTTCAGTTGAACATCATCACAACAACACCTGATTACACATATAAATCATTCCACATCATCTATCCCATTATTATGGACCAGGTACTACATTCAGTTACATGCATATATACTTCACGTACCTGTTGTGGGAATGATGTCTTGAATGAATGATGAATGATGGTTTGTTCTTCCTTTGGCTTTTAATTTGCCTTTGCCTTAGACTTTTTGTTTTGGAATTTTTTTTATTTTTTCTTTCTTTTTCTTTCTCTTTCTCTCTCTCTCTCTCTCTCACTCTCTCTCTCTCTCGGTCTCTCTCCAGTAAATGGATTGAGCTACTTTGAATAGATTGCAGCATGGCTTTAGTAGGTGATGCACATGATCAGGTTATGGCCTC
>NC_056741.1:218339565-218344565 GCF_019279795.1 Protopterus annectens | reverse complement strand
TTACATGAACTGGTTTTACCTGCAGTATACACCTCGTACCTGGTATACCTGTGGAGGGAATGTTTGTTAACACTAACTAACTGTTTTGGCACATACTTCCAAATTCAGGGTTGATGTTGTGCACATAGCTATCCAACTCTTTCTGCACAGACTCTGGCCATGTGTTGACCACATGCAGGTGTGCCAGGACATATCTAGAATATTGCCCTCTTCAACCTTTAGTGACCTGACACACACATATACATGCTTTCCTACACAGTTATATTATGTAGCACAGTGTGGGTGACAGTGATCAGTGATACGTTATTATTCAGAGAAACGGCAACACTCACAATTCCCTACAATAGCAGAGTGAACAGTACCAGTAGAGGTTATAATGATTTTTATTTCTCAGCACAGTGTTCATATCCAACATACCTGTGAGATCAATGTTTGTTAGCACTACCTGACTTTTGCCACACAGACTTCCAGAGTACACATTTGTATTATGCACATACATCTCACTCTGTTACTGTACACACTCTGGTCACAGCTTAACAACATGGGGGTGTAGATAGGACATACTTTGCTTATTACTCTCCTAACAGTTTCAGGGGTTGCTACAGTGACAGGTTTGCTCTCGTAGATGTTTGACAATCACTTGTATTCCCTGTTTGCTGGCTAAACATCTGGGAATCATCCCACAGATTGACCAAGTTGGACAGGCGGACAGGCAGCAGATATGGGCCCATATACTGTACATTCTGGCCTCATCTGTACAGTTGTGGGGTATGATTCTGTATGCAGCCTACTTCCACTCCCAGGATTCAGACCATGGCTGTGTCTGCTACAACTTAAACACTGTCCATCACAGTTGTGTCTGCTATATAGATATTGCTGTATATCTCCTGTCTGCTTTCTGTCTTATTAATTCCCTCTGCTTTTGCATTCTGACCTTGTATTACAACACTCTTATACAGATTTTCTAGACAGTTATTTTTTGTAGGACAGTGTGGGCGACAGTGATGTGTAATACCTCATTATTCAGAGCAACAGCGTCAGTCGCAATGCCATTCAATACCAATGTAAACAGTACCAGTACAGGGTGTTATTCTTGTTTTTCTGGGCATAGTGTTGGTATCTGACAGACCTGTGTGGGAAATGTTTGTTAGCTTTACCTGAATGTTCCCACACACAGTACCAGATTCCACATTAATATTATGTACATACATCTCACTCTGTTACTGTACCCACTCTGGCCAGAGCTTGACAAGTTAGGGTGTAAATGGTACATATGTAGCTTCTTAGTCTCATAAGGTATTGGGGAGTTGCTAGTGTGCCATCTTTGTTCTCATTGATGTGTGTCAATCAGTTGTATTTCCTGTTTGCTGCCTATACATCTGGGATCACCCCACTGATTTCCCAGGGGGACAGGTTGATAGGCAACAAATATGGGCTACTTTACTGGACATTCTGGACATAACTCTACTGTTGTGGGGTATGATTCTGTATGCAGACTACTATCACTGGCAGGATTCGAACCATGGCTGTGTGTGCTAAAAAAACAACAGTTCACATCTCAGTTGCATGTGCTATTCAGGTTTTGTTATCTGCATTTGCCCCTCTTTTCTCTCTATGTGTCTCTCAGTTGTACTAAATGGCCTCTGGGGATTACACCAGTCATTTACAGGCATTCCCACACATTCAATTTATGGTGAACGGTGTGGGTAACAGTGCCTAATACAACAGCACTATTACATCATTGCAAATCTATGTTACCATATGATACCAGAGTATACACATGCGGTCCAGCAGTTAGACCTTTACTGTCAGACTATTACACTTTTATTTACATACAAACTATATGAGACTCTTCCTGCCATATTTTCTGGTGTATGCAGTACTTGCCTTGAACAATACAGTTTTTATACAGGCAATTAATTTACTACTACTTTTAGTTTTATTATCTGTGACAGTAAATGCATGAATATTACTGACCTGCCTCGCATCGCAACCTCGCCAGGCGACTGATGTGGTTTTCCTGGTTCGTGGTCCACTCCATTGCAGCTGTGGGGAACATAAGAGGAATATTTAGCCATATCTATCCATGATATACATGAGCTGACAATTATTACACACATAGTGGGGTGATACACACAACTGGAACATCCCCTGCCATTCTAGCCTCTTGGATGCACTGCTCCAAGAGGTCCCTCTTATGCTGCTTCAGGTCGGCATAGTTATGCCTGACCTGCTCACCAGTTCGGGGCATGCCAGTGGCACTAGTGAGGTCACAGGTGAGATGGTCCCAGGCCTCTGCCTTATATTGGGAGCCCTGGTACTGGCCCTGCAGCAGTCTCTGATCATGGTCTTTGACAATGAGTCCTTCCATGACTCTGGACTCCTGGATGCATCAGCACTGCACCTGAAAGTGCACACCTTCTCCCCCTCCTGAAATCGTGCCTGCAAGGGGAATCTACAACCAGTCATGAGCTGTATTCCCACCTCTTGGGATTAAGTAGGGCCAATTTCCCACACTTTTCCATGATTGGCCCATTTTGAAAAGGCTAGGCTATAGGCAAGCCTGCTTACCTAGGGTTGGGATTGTTTAAAGGGGTATACCTCTGGACACACTGAGTTAGCTAGCCTATACATTTCTTACACCTCCTAATCTGGCCTGTGCAATGCTTAGCATTGCTTACATTAGATTTTGCATTATAATTCCTTTTTGACATTGATTTATTATTCATTACACCTTATATGTATGCCTGATATCCATGATTCATGTGTACATACACTTTATGGGATCCTTGTGTTTTATTGGAGACTTTAACACTCTATTACAATTACACCTGATTTCTGGGCTTACTGCTGTACTCCAGTTCACATATTTATGTTATGTAGTGGGTTAAGGCACATATGTCTATATACTGATTCCTTTCACAGGTTCAGTTTGATTTTACTATGGTGAAGACTTGTTTGCTGATACCTCATTCTGCTGTAAGTTTGTGATGGCTAGGTGGTTAACTACTGTGACTATAATGTGTAGGATCCTGGGTTCAAGACCTGCATGGCTGTTTATTTTGTTGATGGGCAGAACAAGGGCTGTTGGATACAGAGTGATTAAGGCATTTTTGAGCATTTGTAAGTGGATTTGCATGAGGTTGCACAAGGGTAAGTAATGCTAACATCCGGTTACATGTGCTTACAGAGAGTTAGCTTCAGAATTACTTACCCTATGTGCGCATTGCTTACCCCCACACAAATGGGCTTAAACCAACTTACTAGTGCTTAAATATGCTTACTACTGCTTATTGGTGCTTAAACATGCTTACTAGTGCTTTATTCATTATGATACTGACACCTCACATGTGCATTTACTGCAGTACTCCAGTTCATAAATATATGTTATTTAGTGGTTTAGGCAACATTAATATTAGTCATAATGTGCTTTGCCATGGAAAATGGAATGTGCTGCAGTGGGACTTAAACCAGGAATGCCTGCTTGTAAAGCAAATGCTCTGCCCACTACACTATTGCTATGCTGCTTCATTTGCATATATCTTCCTTGTTATCCTCTTCAGCCATTTAATCTGCATTAACCATAGCTAAGCAATGGGCACACCCTCACACTTATGGTTAGCTTTAATTGGATTAAAAAAATGGGTTTGTTCATTTTATTTCTGTATACTTGCTGTTGTAAATGAGGGGGACTGTTGGTGGGGATATGCGGACACCTGTGAGCAGTCTCGCTCATTTCTTACCCCTTTCTGCTGTTCTTCATTGTGGGGGTATGTATATTCTGAGAGCTCTGCTCTCAGACAAGCCCCCTGCACTCTTACACACTCTGTGTAAGATTAGTAGCTCAGGCAGCGTGCCTCATTAATATGCATGTCATGCTGCTGTCTTCTCCTAAACGTCCACCTCCATGCAGGACTAAGCTAGTCCTGCACGGAGGAATAATAAATCCAGGGGACAGTTAGATACCATTGTTTAACAACCATTTTTTTATGGATCCAGTAGTTGAAATAAGTGAACTGACCTAATTACTCTGCCATTCTTAGCAGCCTTCATTATGGAACAGATGATGACACAAACACAGGGAAATTCAGGGAAGAAAGGAAAACCGAATAACTTCAGACATAAAACAAATGGAAAAATATTCGGTTATGCTTCTTCTTTATGTGATATGTTTAGTGTTGGATTACAGGGAAGGAAAATCACTTTTAGCAGAAAAAACTGACATTTGGGTGGAGTTCTTTAGACAGTTACCCCTTTCTTCTACCTTTATTTGTTATCTATTTTTTACCCTTTTCCACTCTTCCTTATACAAGACATTATGCAGCACAGCTGTTTTACATTTTCCTTTCATTGCTATTCCTTATTTCATTTATTCATAATACATGTGAGTTCCTCCCACCTCTAGATTATCTCCTGTCAGATTTACTGGCATCTGGGTCATTTATAAAGTATTGCTCAGCAAGGTTTTGCAATAGCTTGCTATCATAACCTGTGCAGGCAATGTTGTATGTGAGAAAAAGAATAATAACAAATAGCCTATTTTGTGAAAAACACAAAGAATCAAGCAATCAAAGAAATATTTGCATTTTATTAAAGTTAAAAGTGACTCTGGAGATTATTATGTTAAGTAGCAGGGGTGTGAAGAGTCCAACCTCCTTCATGGGGGTGTAGAAGACATCCTCCTGCATTGCATGAAGCACAGATTTCAGACTATTGTCCCTTCATGATCAGATTTGCGTATTATAGCTGGAAAGTCCTATATTATACTGGAGACCCTAGAAGGGAGCAGATTAATTTTTTGTCTAAAAGGGACCACACTTTTGACAGCTGGGAATGGTTTGAACTACCCCAGTAAAATGGTATAAAATTTCAGTCACTGCCAACCAACATGGTTTAGAAATATGAACTAGAAAACTATAAAATTGCTTTATAGTTGCTAGCATTCTACCATGGGCAACAGTATTAGATTTGCCCCTCTATGTCCCCTTATCCTTAGCAGA
>NC_056741.1:218262065-218334565 GCF_019279795.1 Protopterus annectens | reverse complement strand
TAATAATATTTCTGGAAAAACAAAGCACACCTGGTTATCAGACAACTAAATGAATATGCATATTGTGAATGTGCAAGCCCTACCTACTTGTAAGATTAGACTATAGGATGAACCCACCAACTCAATTTGCTAAGTATATTCTCCCATAAATTTACAGATCACAATCATGACATGGCAACACACATGTCTTTATTAGTCTCTTTCCTTATGTGTAGCCTCTGCAAAGACTGAAAAACAAACAAATAGTGGCTTATAAACCAAGTTATGCAGATAAATCTGCATCCCATGGCTGGGGAACCAACTCAAAACAGCTCTGCAAAGACTGAAGGAAACCAGGAGGCCATTCAAGCAATAGCAATAAGTAATAACGTTTCTGGAAAAACAAAGCACACCTGGTATCAGACAACTGAGTATGCAAGGCCTACGCATCTGTAAGAATAGCTCATGCAGCATTGCACTAATTAATTGTCATCTAAGTTTTAATGGTTGTGAGTTCAATTCCAACCAGTATAAAATATACCAAACAGGCCTTCTACATTGCATATATTGAATAGTTGCAACCCTAACTTGTAATACCTTGTCATCATGCCAGGCAGAGAGTGTGAATTCATAAACCAAATTTAAAATAGTTACAGTTCCTGTAGAAGGTTTGTTAAGAATGAGAGTCATTGATATTATAAAATTCATATGACAGTAAATAAAGGCCTCACACATTTACAGCTGCATGTAAATAATCATAGCAATTCATCTGTAATACATAATGACTATGACCTTAACATTAAATAAATATTCGTAATACATTTGTTGTCATTTCTCTCCCCATCTTCGTTCTTGCTGTCCTGTGCAATATTTTGTTATTTTATCTCTTAAATATTTGCAACATCCATTGCTGCCCCATTATGATTGCCAGCACATAGAGCTAGACACTCCACACTGGCTTGGATCGCAGTCTCTCCATAGGTGAATGTGATGGCACCACCATTGGCACTAGAGGCACCCAGAACTTCTGAGTGACCATCTGTTAGTGCTGCCTCCACACCTGTTGCACTACCAGCATCATCTGCATCAGGTAGCTGCACCCTAAGGGCTGGTACATTGGTACCCACCAGGAGCAGTAACTCCGGAGGTGGAGATTATTTTACCTGACAGATGCTGGTAAGGCAGATGGAAGAGATCATGGAGGGGGGTCTCAGTACCTCAATCAGCCGTATGGAGAAGATCCAACACAAAATTGTGAAATTGCTGCCCCATCCAACACTGCCTGAGGTTTCCAGGACAGGAGAAAGTAGTGACAGTTCTGAGGGTAAAGACAAGTTTCCCACTGTGTCTATATGGAATGATATGCACAAACCCAATACTTATTGCCACTCACGGTGTTTCCCTTCCCCTCACTCATGTGTCTATCACTATCCCTGTCTGTGGTGTATGTCTTGTATGTCTGTCTCTGATAGCTGTCCTACCCTAGATACCTAACTACCTTCTTCAACATTTCTTCTTCTTAGAAAAAAATATATACATACACTTCACACATACCTCTCCACTTTGTCTGTGTGTGTGTGTGTGTGTGTGTGTGTGTGTGTGTGTGTGTGTGTGTGTGTGTGTGTGTGTGTGTGTGTGTGTGTGTGTGTGTGTGTGTGTGTGTGTGTGTGTATTACCTAATTTGGTCAAATTGTTCACACATCATTGTTGTTATTCATATTCATCATTTATTTTGCGAGTCTCCAAATTTGTCTAAATTCGTTGTAAATATGCTTTCTTACCTTGTGAAAAAGTGAATAGATATGGCCCTATCCCACCAAAATACTGCTCATTTAGCCTACCCCATTCTCAACAAATCTTCATCTTTGTCCTATTATCCCATTTCACACCTGTAATCTGCTCAAAAAAGCAATGCAAACACTACAAGCATGGCCATAAATGGCTTATATACACAAATCACTATTTCTGTACTCAACATTTATGTGATGTTTGGCATTAAGCAGCAAGGCTTACTTCTAGTTCTCGACCTATAGCTAAAACTAGGAACATTTCCTATGCACGTCATAGATCATGTAAATACGCTTGGCAGCATTTTGCATTAGTAAGTGATTCTGACTGAATGAAGATAATCTATGTTGATTCTGTTCTCTGTGAATTTCATAGCAATATGAGGTGTCCCTTTCCGTCTTTTTGGTGCATTGCTCTTTGTTACCATGTGTGTGTGTGTAATTGTCTCACATTTTTATTCTCATTCAGAAACTGTGTACCATTGAATAGGTACACTTAAACTCATATTGGTAGACTTATATGAATGCCTACAATATTAAAACCAGGTGCATTTATGCCTTGTTATGATTCTGTAGATCTTATAAATGAATATATGGCTATCTCTTTTATTTTATCTAAAATGTATTTCTATTGTTTTTCAGCTGCATCTTTCCTGCAATTTTTTTGCCTTTTCTTTTCTTATAAAATATATGGCACCTATCTTTAATATAAACATACCTCTCAAACTCTAAACAGTAGCAATCTGGACAAAGCCAAAAATAATAGGAGACAAAGGCCCAAATCATGGACAATTTTAAATATTCCTCTTATAAACTTAAAATGTTAACAGAATAGTAGGTTATGTATTACCATGCCTTTTTCTGTAGAAATGAAGTCTGTAACTCAAATACTTTTCACTATCTAGTGACTTCAGTAGGCCAACTATGCATAACACATTATAGCAAAAACTATGAAGAGGGAGACTTCACCCCCACACCTCCCCCAGTGTGGGGAGCTGTGCCCCCCACACCCCCTAACTAAATATACTAACTCCGAAATTGCACTTCAGTCGGGAAAAGGGCAGATTTAAAAGAATGGACAACCGATTTATTTCCCTTGGAAAGAAATCAATGATTTGGCCATTCACTTAAGTGCAGGTTCGACACATATTTGTCGATGAAAGGTTAGTCAACATTTCGGTTGTTCGTCTAGATAATATAGACCCCAAGTCTGAGTAAAAAGCTTTTGTTGCCAGCTACTTATGTGGTAAAATTGTGGAAAATTGGAAGTAATACATCTGGTAGTCATCTCTGTGAATGTGTGTAGATTTTATTTGTACAACTTACAATACATTGTGATGTCATCCAAAACTACTATATTTAGTGTTTTTAGACTCTGTGTGAATCTAGGTGTTACCTTTGTACAAATCCAGTATAGGACATTTAGAATAATAAGGTAATGTTTTTAGCTAAGGTTTTGGTTATACGTACATAAATGAGAATGCTGTACAAAGTTTATTGCTTGTGCTATTTCAATCTTAGATTTTCTTGGAAAGATCAGATGACATTAGTTTTGGTGGTTAATTTTAACTCTAAATGATTAGTTAAATGCATTGGTCAAAATAATGCATGATTATAGAATATTAAGTGGAGTCTGCATTCAGTCATTAGCTGTCAACAAAATGAATAACGGTGTATTCATAAATAATACAGTTCTACATTTCTAATATGCTTTTGCTTAAACAGAAAGGTATTTTAAATGTACTCCCTTTCAAAAATCCATTATATAAAGTATTTATGAGTAAGTACATTTCTTTTAAACTTAGTCATAAATATATTCTGTTATTTCTTTTCCTCAAAATGTTCATTCAGCAAAGAAATATGATTAAAATTGTTCTCATATGAAAGAAGAAATACACTTATAAAGGGATGTGCTTGCCCAATAATTTGAATAATGATTGCATGTTAACTTTAATTTATTTAAGCAAAATCTTATATTTATATGCCTCTATTTCAGTGTGTGGAAATCTTTCAAATCCACCCCAGCCTATCCAGAGAATCATTAAAGGAGAATTTGCAGAAGAAGGAAATTTTCCATGGCAGGTCTTCTTTGAGGTGCCACGAGGTGGTGGAGCACTGATTGGGGAACAGTGGGTACTTACTGCAGCACATGTAGCGGAACAAGATGGACTTATAATGTACATTGGGACAATCAATGTTGGAAGAGATGCATTGAAAGCTGCCACTGAAATTAAACCTGAAAAGGTTTTTCTACATCCAAATTATACCAACTACCCAGAAGGAGAAAAGCGTTACAACTATGACAATGATATTGCTCTGATTAAACTTAAGGATAAAGTTAAAATGGGGAACCGTATCTCCCCTATATGTATTCCTAATGCGACTGATGACTTTGATTTGCAGCAAGGAAGACTGGGCTTCATTTCAGGGTGGGGGCGTACTGAAAAAGGATATCTGAGCCAGCGACTGAGGTATGCAGAAATCCCTGCAGAAGATATAAAAACTTGCAAGCATCATATATTTCAAAAGAATGAGCCAGAGGCAAAGAAATTTGTCTTTACAGATAATATGTTCTGTGCTGGTCTTAAAGGTATGGATAGCTGCCAGGGAGATAGTGGGGGAGCTTATGCATTTAAAAGTGATAGCAATACTTACTTTGTCGGTGGCATAGTGTCATGGGGGGTTGAATGTGGTAGTTATGGGTTTTATACAAAGGTGAACAAGTATATTGACTGGCTCAGTAAAACTATTACTGAAAACAGTAATGCATGATCTGGTTAGAACAATAGTAAAATAACCATTTGTTAATAAATAATTTTTAAATTTCCTTAAAACACTACAAATATGGACATGAATTTTCTTTAAATATGCATGAACTGAGGAAAGATAAGATGGATATGTATGATATACTGTCTAACTGTAAATGTTTGGGACTAATACAGATTGTAAACTAAATCTGAATAAAGAAAATGCCACTTTTAGTGCATTATAATCTTTATTGACATAAATTATTATATAGTCTATAAACATTGGTGCTTCTGGCATCTTACTTAGTAAAAAAAGAAGCATATGAATATAAAATACATCAGACTCAGGAGATGCTCCGAATTAAACTGCTTTTCTAAGCTGTTAATGGTATCAGCATTTTTATTTAGAAATGTAGATGGAATTCAGTGAGAGGAAATTGTACTTTTTCTCTTACACCACTGTTCATTTGTAATTTAGTCTGTGTTATGAAATAGTTGGGATGGAGTGCTCATCTCTAATTATATGCTGTCTATTTTCAGCTGTGTTTAAAGGAAATCACAAATATATGGCCCCAGATGTGTTGTTTTACTTCATAATAAAATATGTTATATCAGCAATAAGAGCATTTTACATGTAGTGCTTACATATCTTCATATTAAATGAATATAATGAGAGCATGTAAATATAATGAGAACATTTACTTGCAAAAAGTTATGAATTACAGATGCATGACAGATGAAAATGAGTTCACTAACATAGTCACAGTTGTTCTATAGGCTGACTACTCAAAGAATACCAGCATTATGAATTGTATTACTTCTCCAGAAAGCTGAAATTAGATTGTATTTCATACCTCACATTGTTGTCCAGAACATGTCACTATTTAACAGGTACTGTCTTTTCTTGGTAGTTATGCATACCTCCCAATCATACCAAATTACTCAGTTTTTACTGTGTTTTGGGGTCCAAAACATGGGGTGCCACGATTCTCGAGTGGCACCCCTTAATTTCTGAATTTCCTGCCTGTTTTTTTTTTTTAATTTTTTTTTTCAGGCTTTTTGAGCTGATGTCATCATGTGCACGATGACATCAGCTCTGTGAGACGGCCTGCCAGCTTGTCAGATAACGTGTGTGTGCGTGCATTCATTTTCCGGCTGTTTTTTTTTTTTCTAATTGAGAACAGAATGGCTACAAGAGCAGAACGGTTGCACGGGGGCAATGGAAGGAAAATGGAGGAGGAGTCTAGAAGAAGTGGTTTCTGAGAACAGAGAAATGGAGTGGTTGCACAAATTATGCTGTGGAGAGAACGGAGTGGATGTGGAGTGTGGGCAATGGAAGGAGAGCAGAGGAGGCTTGCCTAGAAATTGTTTCTGACCAAGAACAGAGTGGCTGCACAGATTGCGTGTGTGTATGTTTTGAGAGGTATGTGCAACATGAATGTAAATGCCACTTACTACTCTTAGGTAGGTATTACATTTATTTATTTATTTATTTTTTGCAAAACATTTTTTGTCAGAACCGTTCAAACTTTGAATGGTTGGTCTAGGACCTTAAAATCTCTCTGTAATGTTATGGATCATACTGCAAAAAGCATATTGAGAGTACTGACACATGTTCTTAAATAACCACGTCCATTGTGGTGATTTATTTGTTGTAGTCTCAAAATGTAGTTACATTTTTTTGGGGAAAAAAAAATGAAAAGAAAAACAAATGCACCAGTTAAGATTTGTTTCAGTGCATCAGAGTTTTGGGAATTATCTTAATTAGTGATCCATTTCTAATGATAAAATATGGAAGCATATAGGTATTAAGAGTCATTTCACAACATCAGAAGTGTGAAAGTGAAGCTTGCACCTGCATTTTCACTCTGTCTATAGTCCCTCCCCTCACACAATGACACATTGCTTTAATCCATGATAAACATTGCCTTCCTAACATCTCCCAAGCTAAAACATTGAGAGCGAACACTGAAAACAAGCAGCAGTGAGGCAGAGGTGTGAAATTATAGAAATAGGGGTGTAGTGGAGTATTTTGTTACAGAGTGGGTGTATCACTAAATGAAGCTGAAGAATAGAGAGGAGTTTATAGGTGCGTACTAGGCTAATGACCACTGGGCCTTTTTAGGCCTAGCCATGAATTGCCAATAAGTTAGCATGGAAACCTTAACAGAGTTTCAAGTCCACAGTTGGTGTTGTGTAATGTTCGCATGGGGAATGAGGTGCCATTAAAATGGTGACCCTAATTTGGTTCATTTTCAAAATTTAAGGGAAACCCTTTGCAGACTGACTTTAATGATTTTGATGATGTGAAATAAATCCTTTAATGGTTTAGCTACACACACACACACACACACACACACACACACACACACACACACACACACACACACATACGTGCGTGCGCGCACACACACAAGCACTATAAAGCTGAATTGCTTTCTGTGTGCTAAACAGAACAGCATATCTATGACTATCTTTTTAATGTCAAGCAATTTATTTGTCATAACAAAAGTAAAAAAAAAACTAAAAAGCATATTTTGAACCTGTATACTCACATTGGACAGTTTGCTACCTTCACGGCCCATCATTTAATCATACTAACTGTATGGTTACATAACAGTGTGAAAAGTATTGAATGGCAGTCTCACACAATGAGGTCACTGTAAATAATACAAGTGTATCAGCTTTTAGTGTACTACAGTGATGAAAATGTGATGAAAAACTAATCACCAAACATCAGACTGAGCAACTGAAGGACAATTTGCTTAATCCCCATGTATTTTCCATACTCTAGATCTGCAGTTTCAGCATCCTTATACTTTTACAATACATCACCTCACTGTTATAAATGAATTATAATTGTACTCCACTGGCAATATTTTACAAGTCACAAGTAGATAGTCGTTTGGTGTTTAATTTGAACCCCTGCCCACCTTAAGTCATATTAGGCCCTACCCCTATCCATAACCCTACCCTTGCCCATGGTTAGCGCTTTCACATCACAGATGCTTCATCAGACCATGAATAAATCAAATTCAAACTATATATATATATATATATATATATATATATATATATATATATATATATATATATATATATATATATGCCTTCATGCTCTATTAAATCATTATTAATTAATTACACCTGATCAAAATAATCAAGTTAAAGAAGAAGCATAAAAACAATTCTTACTCAATCTGGGACATATTGTCATTCTAACATATATCAAATTTAACACTTCATAACTAAAATGAAAAATAAAACATATATATATATAAATAAATATAAATGTATAAATATATAAATGTGTATATAAATATTAAACCTTATAAATGTGTTTTCAGGTAAGGTTTGATCAATGCCGTGTCATTAAGCCCTGGTTCTTTTTCAGCCTGCAATTCAATTATCCATTTTAATTCTCAAGTACACTAAATTCTTTGTTCTCCATCTCAACAACCTAGAGAAAGTTTTACCAATAAAATCCTACATATTCACTTGGAATATGCTGGGAACATCAGAACGGTACAAAATGTAATAGATAGAAATTGGTCTATCCTGCAGTCAGATCCTGAGATAGCTAAGATAGTTGGCCTGAAACCTAAGTTCTGTTATAAAAACAAAAAGAATCTTAAGAGACTATTGTGTCAATCTAAAAGGTCAAAGAATGAGGTATATGGTCTTAGCAAATGTGGACAGTGCAGCATCTGTAACATACTGAGTAATAATAGGGTTTCTATATATCCCAAAAACCAATAAGAAATATGAGTTTAGAGTAAAAGCAGATTGCAGAGCAAGGAATTTAGTGTACTTGGTTGTTTGTTCAGTCTGTCCTGCTTTCTATCTGGGCAAGACCACTCGCTCACTAAGAGAAAGGGTCAGAGAACATTTAACAGCTATTAGAAATAGTGAACCATATAGAAGTGCCCTAGCTAGACATATTATTTGTGAAGGTACAACAGACCACTTTCAATTCAAAGTTGTTGAATGCATTCAGCAAGATTTAAGATTGGGAGACATGAAAAATAAATTAGAGTTAAGTGAGTTAAAATGGATAATTGAATTGCAGGCTGAAAAAGAACCTGGGCTTAATGAAAGGACATCAGTCAAACCTTATTTAAAAACATGACATTTATAAAATTTAATATTTATATACACATTTATATTTTTATACATATATATTTATTTTTGTATATATATATTTTTTTATTTTTCATTTTAGTTATGAAATGTTAAATTTGATATATGTTAGACTGGCAATATGTTCCAGATTAAGTAAGAATTGTTTTTATGCTTCGTCTTTAACTTGATTGTTTTAATCAGGTGTAATTAATTAATAATGATTTAATAAAGCGTGAAGGCATATATATATATATATATATATATATATATATATATATATATATATATATATATATATATATATATATATATATATATATATATATATATATATATATATATAGTTTGAATTTGATTTATTCATGGTCTGATGAAGCATCTGTTATGTGAAATCACTAACCATATTAAAGCTTTTTATATCTTTCCTGCTATGTTTCTCCCTCTTATTCATTTTATTGGAAGTATTATTCGTTGGTTTGAGAGGGAGTTAATCCAGAGTGGCTGCACTATTGACTTTCAAACTTCATCATTTGCATAACAGACACTCTTCTGAACCAATGTGCTGTGCTTGCAACTGAACAAGGAAAATCAGCAAAAAACTGCAGCTTCCAGGAAGTTGAAACAAAATTAAAATATCAGTTTTATGAAAATTGCAAAATGAGCAATAAACTTTTATTTTAAATGTTTTAGTATATGGGGGTTTGCAAACTGTAAGGGTCAAAGAAACCATAATTAATTCTCTATACTATATGTTGTCCTTTAAACTTTTCATACACTTCTCAACCATATAAAGGACCGGGTATCCAAAAGCTTGCTATTAATGTTATTATTTTACTAAACATGATATTTAACAATTCTTTGAACTTTCTGGAAAATGTCATTTTCTTATCTAGATAGGTATATTTACTGCACAGCAGAAAAATAGGAACTGGATGTAGTTTTTTCTAAAACTGGTTGTGAGTAAGGAACTCTAAGGCCTGCTATAAAAGCAAACTGGGAAGAATGTAATACACAACCTTGAGGATTCAATAAAATCCATTTAGGTTCTGTGTATAGCCTATATGGACTGTATTGATATACATGGCTATAGTTTATCCTCAGCAGTGCACTATATATATGAATTATGGTGCGTTACCAAGGGAGAGCATAGTAACATAGATACTGAATCCATGTAAGCAGCAGTGTAGAGGCTATCCTGTAATTGTGGACTGCCCAGACACAGTACCTTTCAGCTTGTTAGCCTGGCTGAAAGGTGAACACCAGATTTTACTACAAGAAATTGCAATTTAAGTTATTTTTTTGTTTATGTGCTGTTTCAGTGGTGAGGCATGGTGCTTAGTGATGCCAAGCATCACTTACACATACAAAGCAGACATCTGGTATATATCTAAAAATAGAAACCAGATGTAATCAATTCTCTTTTTTTGTTTGTTTTTTTTTTCTGCTTGTTTGCATGGAGCTAAGCTTAGCACTCCTTACAGATACAGTAGACATCTGCTAGACATCAAAAATCAAAACTGGATGTATTGTTGTAGTATTGAGGTGCTGAGCAATGTGCAGACCCACACAGCTAAGCTGTGCGAAGCTAACAGGCACCTTAGTAGTATATGTGCAGATATACTAGTTCTCTTCACTATCCAAGTGGCTGGATAGGTGGAGTCATGACCTATAGTGTAGTAGGTCCTTGGTTCAAGGCCTGAACAGTCATGCTTTTTACATTATTTGCTGTGAAAATGTGTCAGGTGACTGAAACATCAGTTTAATTCAAAATTTTAAAAAAGTTACATTGAGAAAAGCTGCACAATGTTAAGCAGCACTTTGACATGGTCTTCAGTCTATTCCTGTTTGCATGTTGCTAAGCTTTGTTTAAATATGGTTTGTACATGTTTGTGCAATACTAAGCAACATGGAGATTTTTTTTGAAAGTTTCAGTATGACGTGCAAGGGTGGGAATGTAGCCTATTTAAAAACCAATAGGCGAGGATTTCACATCATTCTTTGGAGTAATCACTTGGCTGTGGATATGGCTGCTGCTGTTGGAAAAGGAGTGTGCTTTTGGGCAAAGAGGTGGGGTGTGTAGGAGTCCAGAGTTATGAACCATCAATCCCGGCTGCTGCAGGGTGACTACCAGAGCTCAGAGTGTAAGTCTGAGGCCTGGAATCAATTGGTCAGGGAACTTACCAGTGCTACTGGTATCCTCCTCACCTGTGAACAGTGTCATCACTATGACGACCTGAGGCATAAGAAGAGGTGAACCTTGGACAGCTTGGTCCAAGAAGATAGGGCTTAAACCCCACAGATATGTCAGTATGTTTGGAAGTATTTTATAAGTATACAAGCTGAATTTGGGCAAAACTGGTATGCATAATGGCTTGCTTCTCTTACCACAGCTGCAGAAGAAAGGGCTCGCAATGTCCAATCCCATGCAGGGTGCCTGGCTAGGACAGCCAATCATATGGTAAATAGGAAAACATCAAAGTAAATAACTTAATGCATAATGTAATTATACAATAAATTAATTACAGAGTTTGCAGGCTTAACAGTCAGGTATGACATACCTGGGATATCATAGATCTTTATTAATTTGTCACTGCCTACTTGAAATGGTAAAGCAAGTTAAAGCAAGGAAGCATGCAGTAATGTGTAGTATAACTACCAAACATCAGATAGTATTGGGACCTACCCAAATCAAGAGTCACTGTTCTGGTCTGCTCATTGTCTGAAGTATGCTGTAGTTTGCAATCAATAAAAGAACAGGACATATGGGTTACTTATCAGATGTCCTATCAAGTTATCCATGGTCTACATGCCAGAGTTGAAGCAACATTACTCAAAAAATTGTAAAGGGTGATGGTGCTTTGATATGTAATGTTGTCAAATAACGTGTTCACTATTCCTGTATTCACTGCATGTGTGTCCTAATCTGACACCAGTCAACTGTTACATATACATTAATAATGCATCAACAAATTTCAGAAATGCATGTAGTATAGTACTCAGATTAAGTGTCAAGACTCAGTTCATATAATTTTCCAGAGATCTGCTGTAGATAGCACTCAGTAAATGAAAAGGGCATGTGGTTAGGTCAACAGATGTCCTACACATCCATACAAGTGTGTAACTGCCAGATGTCATATGACATTAATCATTAGAGTGTAAAAGGAGATGGTGCTTTGATAACTGCTGTTTTCAACTAAAGTCCTCATTATTCATGTGTTCACTTGTTCACTGCATTTGGTTTCCAATGTGATACAATGCACAGCTATGCATGTGTGTAAATTTATAATTTCACACACAATGTTGCAATAAAAGTCTTAAAAGAGATGGTGTTTTGAGAATTCATTATATTGAAATAAACATTATTCCTGTAGTCACTGCATGTCATTTCTAATCCCATGGCATCAATGGAGAAATGACCAGCTGTCTAGTGTATTTAGTGTACATGAACAAACCTCTCAACTGTCATGATTTTGAAGAATGTAATGACTAGTACCCTATGTGTCTGGTCCTTGATTAAGAGATACATGACACTACTTGGAATGAAATTTATTGAAAGATCTGTTATCAGAACACCTTGCTACTAATGTATGAACACACTATGTGAAACAACATTTCTTGTAGTTGTGTCTGTATATTACCATTTGTTAGTGTTTAGCCCATACTGTCCCATGCTAACAGGTTGAGAGCTATGTACATGCAATATCATCTGTACAATATTTGGAGTCACTGTACTCACAACTAAAATCACACATTGATGTGCCTCTCGCCAGGCTGTATGAGAAAAAGATCACAGTCAGCTTTCTGTGAGGTGGCAGGATATGCCACATGAGACATGCACTCATGTCTGTCAACATCAGGTACCATTATGAGTACATCATACTTCCTGTTGGTATGTACGACCTGAGGTATACCTCTCTGGACTGTATGTGGAGAAATGATTGAGCTTACAGACTATGTGCCTCAGGCAGGTATGCCTTTGGCCTTCAGATGCCTTTTACCATCATCTGGGATGATGACTCATTAAAAAAAGGTACATGAGTGACTTCAATAATTGCCTCAGTGTGTGGTGTCATCCACAGATACTGTGTCCAGTGCACTCCCCTGTCCCCACCACACGTACACCATGACATCCCCACAACCTGTCTTATACCTTGTATCTCTAAAGAGCAAATAATAAATGGGCTCACTTTTTTCTGAAAAGACACAGCATGTATCGAACCATTCCATGCTGCATCCTATATGGGATCCTCCATGGCTTACTACAACCATTAGACACTCTTTGCAATCATAGTGGGCAGTGCAGTGGTGCAGTGGTTAACATTGTTGCCTCACAGCAAGAGGTTGTCTGGTTCGATTCTCGGCTGGGGTGTCTTCTGTGCAGAGTTTGCATGTTCTCCCTGTGTTCATGTGGGTTTCCTCCCACATTCCAAAGACATGCATCTGGAGCATTTCTCCCTGAGCCTCCACTGAAAACAGGCTCTGTGGAACCTAGTCTGACTTTCCCAGTCAACAAATGTTAAATAAATAAAAAAAAAAAAATAGTGTAACCACTGGTTGCATCACAGCTGACTGGACAACAGCCACTGTTATCCTCTTGCACAGAGATGGTGTGCCCACAAACCACAGGACATATAGACCTAGTAGCCAACTAGTGATATCTGTGAAGTCATAAGACAAATCTTCATGGGACAAATCTTCATGGACCTTATCAACAAAGACATAGGTCAACTACAAACACTTGACCCTACACTGTTTGGATTTGTGAAAGGGTGATCATGCATGTTAAACCTGGTGGACATCTATGAGTCAGTCACCAATGAAATGGAGGGGGTCCTCTGTGCATGTAACCAGCTGGACCTAGTCAAGCTGTGTAACACTATCAGCCACTCAGGCATCATTGACAAACCCACCCAACTAGCCATCAGCAGTAATATCATTAGAGGGATCACTAAATGGCTCACTGATAGAAGACATATAGTGAACATAGGGGAGTCCAGCTCCAGTATCAGAGCTGTATCCAGTGGTGCTCCACAGGGCTCAGTCCAGGGTAATCTGCTGTTTGGAATCCATTTATTTGAAGTACAAAAACAAAGGGAATGTCTGTGGCTGACAAGGTTGTTTGAAGCCTGCAAACCAGTAGCAGTCTTAGAAATTCCAAATGATGTCAACATTCTACATGAGGGTGTTACATGATCATGTGCTTGTTGCCACAATCATGGATGTAAACTACATACAAATAAATGTAGCATCATTCCTTTTGGGACCAGCAATGTTCTTGCTAAGTAGCACATTAACAGTGTCACTTTAGGTACATACTCGGGAGTAAGAGACCTGGGCACACAGGTTTACACCTTCTTTACCTTAGATCACCATCTTTCTACAGTGGTGAACAGGCCATTAGATGTTGCTCATGTCATAACCGAGGACACTGTCACCCACATATGACATATTTATAACCTCCATGTACTCTTGCCAATCAGACCAATATTTGGGTGCAATGACCAGTTTGTTATGTACCTGTGCAAGCACCAGTGGCAATTGCAGAGACCATAAAGGTCCCTCACAAAGGAAATTCAAGTCTGCAGTATCTGTCCTGTGAGGGTAGTCTAATATCAATGCCACTTTAGTCTGTGTCGTACAGACTACACATAGCTGATGTCTGCCTTACATATGAGGAAATCACAGACTCTACTGTATTGGAATGGCTGCATATCCATAAGTCAAATGGTACACATATTACTCAGTGTAATGACCATAACCTGGTATGTGACGTCAATGACACATGCTGGAGTGAGAGTTATGTATACCAGAGTGTAAGTAACCTTTGGAACAGAATACCGATTAATGTCAAACAGAGCACCTCATTGGCCTTCTTCAGATGCATTCTATACAATTGGATAGGTGACAATAAGTTCACCCTGGGGATTCTGCCTGTGTCCCTCTTGGACGGGGACTATAGGTGCTGATTGCATAAATAACAGTAAGAACTTGGCTATGACTGTAAGGGGTCTAAGGCCATTAGCATGGTAAAATCCAATGATGCTATTATCCCATAGGCTGATGTAAAATGTTCTGACTAACATCCACACACACTGACTTGGTTACAGTCCGTATAGTATCACTACCGATTCAGGTTTACAGAACACTGCACAACTCACACATGACCCATGTTGGTTGCAATGAGATTAGAACTCCTATATAACTACTTTTACACACTACAGATCACAGTACTTAATGCACATGCCATGGCTTAAGTCTGACACTAAGATTTGTTCAGATACTCTTTATGCTAGATGACATCAGGAGATTTAGTAGAGACAGGTCTTTGGAGGCCTGCATCGCGTGCTATGCCCAAAATGCTGTCTCTTTCTAAGTCAATGTGGTGATCATATGCATTTTGTATGGAGATGCCTATACACACACAAACACCCCAAGTGGGCAGGAGTGAGATTAGAATCCAAACCTATCTAGTCTTGCACACTACAGATCACAGTACTTAACGCACATGCCATGGATTAAGTCTAACATTACAATGCCTGTTGGTAGTCTTATGATAGATGACAGCAGAGCTGGTAGGAGAGAGGAGGTTGGAGGCATGCAGCAACTGCAGGAGAAAGAAAGTACAGAGCCATTACACTTTAGAGGTCAGTGGGGGAGTCACAATTGCTTTTGTAGGGAGATGCACATACACACGCAAACACACAACATGGGCTGGAATGAGATTAGAACCCCTACCAGTCTAGAATTACACATTACAGATCAGAGTACTTAACACACACATGGCATGGCTTAAGTCTGCTTTATTAATAACTGCAGACAAACTACTTGTAGAGGAGGTAAAAAAGGCCTGTGTTGAATGGCATGTGTAGCTTGCAGAGTGTCATTCTTCTTACTGTTATCTACATGTAGTAGCCTTGAAGGAAGATAACTTGCATGTTATTCTAGCTATGTGGCAACAGTAGCAGTTTTGGCTATATGTGTCAGATTGCATTTGTCTGGGCAAGCCTGTGGTCAAAAACAATTTGCCCTGTCAATGCATCAGTACACAACATTGTACATTACACAACTTGTTCACTTCTTGGTGTATGTGTAGTGACATACAGCAACCAAAGGAGGCTGTGCATCAGTGCATAACCTACTGTTGAGCCCTTACTTTACAGAACAGTATTTGGATATGTCAGACAATACAGATATACACACACACACATATATACATCATAGATATTTCTGTACTTAACAGGATCATATATATATATATATATATATATATATATATATATATATATATATATATATATATATAGGTGTGTGTGTGTGTGTGTGTGTGTGTGTGTGTGTGTGTGTGTGTGTGCGTGTGTGTGTGTGTGTGTGTGTGTGTGTGTGTGTGTGTGTGTGTGTGTGTGTGTGTGTGCGTGCATGATATATATCTGTGTTATCTAAATATATGGGGAGACAAGGAGGTGTATATATCTATCTAAAAAATATATACTATATACTTTCAGAGGATTGTGAAGAAACATCTATCTGTGGGTCTGCCTAAGTCGTTCAATCCACTCCAGTTTGCATACCGGACAAATAGCTTGACTGTGGATGCTATATCAGTCACACTACACCTTGCATTAAAACACCTAGAAGGGAGGAACAACTACATAAGGCTGCTGTACATCAACTTCAGTTCTGCTTTCAGCACTGTGATACCGATACAACTAGTGGATAAGCTCGTGAAACTCAGAATAAACAAGCACATATGTAACTGAACTCTTGACTTTCTGATTGGTAGACCCCAGTGGACTTGCACTGAAAATAACACCTTTCAAAGCATAGTCCTGAATACTAGTGCTCCCAAAGGTTGTGTGCTCAGCCCCTTGCTCTTCATCATCCTCACCCATGACTGTACTGCAAAACATAAGTCAAACAATATAAAATTCGCTTATGATACAACAGTCATGGGTCTCATTAGTGGTGGGAATGAACATAACTACAGGGATGAGGTGAACATTTTGATTGCCTGATGTGACAGGAACAATCTGGACCTGAATGTTAGCAAGACCAATAAAATGATTATGGACATTAGGAGAAAGGCAACAGTTCACCAAACATTCATTATTAAAGGCAAGGTAGTAGAGAAAGTCAAAAACAACCAAGTTCCTGGGCCTTCACATGTTTGATGACCTCTCCTGGGCTTCCAATAACAACCATATAGTCAAAAAGGCTCAACAGAGGCTTCACCTCCTGAGAAAGCTCAAAATGGCCTGGCTCCCACTGTCTGCCCTTACCACTTTTTACAGAGAGCATCCTCACTAGCAACTTCTTAGCATGGTTCAGCAACTGCACAGCTTCTGAGAAGAAGAAACTACACAGGGGGATGAGGGTGGCTGAGGAAATCTTGAGAACAGACCTCCCAACTATTCAGGAACTTTTCTTTACAAGAGCAAGAAAGAGAACATATAAAATGCTAGCTGATTCGACCCATCTGGTCCACAAGTGGTTCTCACAACTTACGTTTGGAAGGAGGAACAGCAACTTCGACTGTAGGGCTACCAGATTCAGGAACAGTTTGTATTCTACAGTTGTGAGACTTACTAATACGGACACCAACCATAATACCTGATTCATTGAAGCCTCTTTTTTTCATTTAATCCTGCTGCTCTGATCAGTTATCGCTAGCATTACTATTATGAAATATAATGGCTATACTGAGTCACGTCTAAGGTTAACAAGTACAATATGATAACTAAACAGCTGCTATTCACTAGTGTCTATTTATTCTCTATCTTAAAAGTGTAGGGGGTTGGTGGAGGGTATTTATTTATTATTTATCACTGAATAATGGGTATTGAATGTATTTATGTAGTGTGAACTACCTCTTGCATGTCATATGTGTTGTTATTTTCTTTCTTATGTTATTCTTTGATACCGCTGCATCTATGTAGTGTGAACTACCTCTTGCATGTCATATGTGTTGTTATTTTCTTTCTTATGTTATTCTTTGATACCGCTGTATCTACGTTATTTGCACTGCATTTTTCTCATAAGCTGACATTTGTAATTTCATTTAGGCTGCACTTGCATGGTCCTAAATAACAATAAAGTTTCTTTGAATTTTTTGAATATATGTGTGTGTGTGTGTGTGTGTGTGTGTGTGTGTATGTGTGTGTGTGTGTGTGTGTGTGTATATATATATATATATATATATATATATATATATATATATATATATATATATATATATATATATATATATATATATATATATTTGAAACATCATTGTGTGAGGAGCATGGATGTAAGTATATCAGAATGCCAAGTGGGAGTTTTGGCTAGTTAAAAACTCACAGCCCACACCTAGCTGTACTCCACTCTGAGATTTTGTGTGTTACACAGTATGACATCAGACCTTGTTTCTGCACTGCTGCACTTACCTCACACTGGCTAAGATGTTCTGCAGTTGTCTTATGTAATTAATATGCGAAAAGGGTTAATAATAGTACAGCACACACAGAATGACAGTCTGTAAAACACAGCTTATTAATATCTCACATACAAAAGAAGTGGATACTTGTAGCCTCGAAACATGAACTCCATCACAAAAAGTAATTGTCTTAGTCCTTTGGGCTACAGCGGTTGCTTAGTAGGCAATGGGTCATTCATGACAGAATCATCTGCATAAATATGTACATTGTTATTCCTCCATTACCTGAGACTGAATGAAATGCTCATATACCATTGATGAGTTACTGTTACAGCAGTTACAAGGGAACATTACTGTGTTGGGGGTGGGGGAACAACAACCCATGTTGTGCTGGGATGCACAATAGTCTATCATTTAAACCCACTGTCTAACATCTCACTTCAATGATGAATATTCCATGCATGAGGTCTAATGAATAGGAATGGAAACATGTAAGTGCAATGAGTACTTGTAGTCCCATGTGGATGCCATTTCTGTCCAACTAGCCCACTATAATTACTTGTATAATGTACTAGGCACATACATACAATGATGTATCATAATAACCCTTTTGAGTACTGTGTAGGTTATAGACTTACCTGGCAAATGCACCAGTTGACACAACTATAGTTCAGGGCTGACTCTGTCTGGTGCAAGTAGTACACAGCCAGTACATGGATAGGTACAGGATGTGTGAGTTGCCTGGCTTTGATTTTAATTTGTGTATGTGAGTAGGAGTAAGGTGTCAGATCCTAGGCCCCTAGGTTGTCAGCAAATGTGCTCTGCATTGTCTCTTATCCAAAGTCAGGGCATACTGAGCACATCTACATCTGCCTACAGGGACATCATCGAGGGTTCCTCCTCTGAGTCCTCCTGTGACTGTGGTTGTTGTGACCTAGGCACTGGTGGGGGGGTTATGTATCCCTTCCCTTTACTGATCCTATTGTAGCTGTCTCCACAGGATCATATTGATTAGCTTGGCACATACTGTGAACATATGTGCACATGTGGCTGGAGAGTACTACAGGGCACCACCAGATATACTGAGGCACCAGAACCATAACTTCAGCAGCCCATGCACATGCTCTATGATGTTCTTAGTTTGTGTGTGTGTGTCTCATTATGGTATTCTTCTGTGGTGTGTGTGCATTTCTGATGGGTGTCATCATCCATGGTTCCAGGGCATAGCCAGCATCCCCCAATAAATGGCCATGCGGGATGCCCCCCAGCAAACATCTGGTACATCTGTGATGTGTGCCAGATATAGGAGTTGTGATAAGTGCCAGGGTTGCCAGCACAGACATTCAGGATAATCTCCTGGGCATTGCCCAATACCTGGCAGTTGATGGAGTGGTACCCTTTATGGTTAACATAGCTTCTACGCTGCTCTACACTGCTCACCAGGTGGTGTCTTGATATGTAAATGAGTGTAATCTATGGCACCCAGTACTTCATGGTAGTGGACTACATGGTAGAAGTGTTGCATATTCCTGGCCCTCTCCTCAGATGACAGGGGAAAATATATGTGCTCACTGGCATGTATGAGCATGACATCCTGGAACTGGTGGAGTATCCTGGATGCAGATGCCTGTGGCACCCCCATCATGTCCCCCACTTATTTTGAAAAGTACCTGTAGCTAGTATACTAAAGGCTATACATACCTTAGTTTTCACTGGGATGGGCTCCCCTCTGTTAACTCTGGCTCTGAGTTGAGGGTAGCAGATCTCAGTGGGTTCTTGTAATATGTCCTTGTCCACCCTGTATTGCTCTACAATTTCCAGTTCATGTAGCTCCTGGAAGGTCACCTTGGGTCTGAACACTCTCCTCCTTCTCTGCCTAGGTCAATTGTCAGCAGCAGCATTGACTTCAGCATCTAGCATGTACAGATGCAGCAGACCTTCAGAAGCCCCTAGCGTTGTCCCAGTTAAAATTCCCAAGTCTGTACTCCAATGGTTCAGAGTACTGTGGGAAAATCCTAATGTAGGGTGTATGCATACCTTGTACAGTTCTGCTTTAGGTTCATCATGTGAGATGAACTAATTATGATACATTTCCCCTGCTTAGAACATAATTAGCATTATTAATAGACCTACTTTAGTGCACGCCATGCCGCTGTGCACAACGGTGCACAGCTTAGCTTATGTATTTATTGAAGATATCTGGTTTTCCTAGACAGGTGCCTATGTCATCACTGTCACATGGGAAGTCTGTCCAAGTGAATAAACTTAGCTATGTGGTGCATAACCCAAGCATGTGTGCTCATCCCAAAGAACTCAGAAAATAATGGAACACAACCCCTGATGTCATCCATATCCTCTGGGAATATCAACATCATTTAGGGGCCTACACAAAGTGAATATGCGGACATGGTTTTTTCATTTAGCGATTCAGGACATCCAACTCACTTACATAGATATCTGTGCTGACAGCCTAGAATCTATAGGGTTCATGGCTGTGTGAGCTTAGTGACAGTACGTATGCATCATTGTACAGAACTGACACAGGAACCTATAGTGTATGTGTGGAAAACATATAAGAATTTTTTTTTTTATTTCTGTTAAGCATATTTGTGCACCGGGGCTCATAGCACAAACATGCCAAAACTATTTAAGAAATATTATTAATTTCACACTCAGCATGTTTTTTGGAGGAGAGAGAAACTCTGCAGAACATGCATATTCCAAACAGGCATTGGTTGGATGTCAAAATCAAACTTTATGCCTTGTGCATGAGAGGCACAGACCTTAACCATTGTGCCGAGTTTTCTCCAACTCAGTAACCATCTGCCCTACATACAATGGTAAATTCAGGAATAAACCTCTCTGGTGGAACTCCCCTGTTACTAAATTGTGCATCAACTGAAGGAAAATAATGAAAGGTTGTAAGAAATCCCCATCTCCCTTCCTCAAGGCCATACTGAAATATGACATCAAGGAACTGAAAAACACTATTAGAAAATGTAAAGCAGTGTATGAACTTAAGGTTGCTACAGATTCCAAAGGAAACAACAAAATTTTTTTTCAGTTATGTCAGAAACTTAAGTAATAATGTCCAACAATGCACTGAGCTCATCCATAATAATAACACCCATTCTGACCCCAAGGAGAGAACTAATTTATTAGCAGAAAAATTTAGTGCCACCTTCACCCCTTCCATTGTTGCCCTACTGCCCCTGCAAATTTAGTTTCCCTCTGAAATCCCTATCAGAAGCTAAAAACTAATATTTTCGTGGGATTGGATACTATACCAGGCTGCATTCTCATCAGTGCAAATCAGGCACTGTCTGAGCCCCTACTTAAACTTTTAAACCTCAGCCTATCTACAGGATTTGTTCCTGATGCCTGGAGAATAGCCACTCTGACTTCCCTACACAAGGATGAACCCTCTACAAACCCAGGTAATTATAAACCCATCAACCACACCTATATGCAAAGCTATGGAATATATCATAGCAGAACTCATTTACACATACATTGGAAACTTAACTGATCTAAATCCTAATCAGTTTGGTTTATGAAGGGTATATCCTGTCTCCTAAACTTCATAAGCTTGTTTTAAAAGTTTAAAAGGGATGGGGACATTGGTCTTTCTGTTCACACTGTATATCTTGACCTGGCCAAGGTTTTTTACACTAAACCCCATGCTGTTACCATTGGAAAAAAATTAGACAAGCTTAATAAAAATCTCTACATTGTCTGTTGGATTCTAAATCGGCTATCCAATAAATCTCAAGTTGTGAAAGTTGCAGGTTACCTTCCTGAATGTAAACCTGAACTTAGATGGTTGCCACACTCATTTCTAGACCCTCTCCCACTTGGGATATATTTTGCAGACATCCAAGCCAATAACTTAGAAGTGTAGTTGACAAAGTTTGCTGATGACTGCAAAGTGAACACAATTATCTGGTCATCCACTGATACAAAACAACTCCAGCAAAAGCTGGAATACGCACATAAATGGTGAATCAAAATGGTCTCAACCGGGTCATCAAACTGGAAATAAATAAATAAATACAATGAAACAAACGCAGCATAACACCATTTGGCAGAAGAGTTGCTCCACCTCATATGTTATAAACAGTACTCCTCTTCAGACAAAGTTATTAGAAATCTAGGTAACTATGGTGATAACTCTCTCTTAATCTATGATCATGTTTCCACCATAGTGAAGAAATCCCTCTATCTGGCCCAGTTGATTTCAAAGGGAATATCTTCAAGATGCTAACAGAGGTCTCCAACCCTTCCCACTAAAACTAAATTAATATAATTTTTCTTCCACTTTTTTCCACCCAATAGTTACTTAGATAAAATATCATATCCTGCAAAAAAGTATTCACTGAGAAACCCATTTTTAACATTAACTTCTTATAGTAGGTGGCAAGTCTAAAAAATACACTTGTATTACAGTCACTCCCCCCAAAAAAGATGTGGACAAGTCCGTTTCCTAACTTAAATCAAGCTTAGTAAGACAGTTTACATCAGTATATGCTGACATAGTTCTGTCTGGTGCTGTTTTCTTTACCATCACAAACACTGGTACAAAAAACATTGCTTGTGGTAGATTAATCTCTGTAATATTACCTTAATAAGCTCACCTTTCTTCCAAATGCACCTCCACCTGATTGTTTCTCTTAAGAATACAATTCTATGTGTGTGGGCCCTATTCCATTCCACCCTCACTATGCTCAAGCTCCACTATGCTCCCCTACCATATGTCCAATTCTCATCCCCCACCACTTCACCTACATTTATACTTCCCAAACCGTGCCCACCTCTCACAATTAACTACCTGCAGCAACACCACCCCCATTCTCCATCTTAAGACCTCTACCATAGCACTCTTGCATCCTTCAATAATACACCCTAACCACACTAAACATACACTACACAATAACCTAGAAAGCCTACACTACAATGAACACTACTCCCACTATCACAAAGTACATGCCATATCTTAAATTCCTTTCAAGAGCAAAACTTTCTTTTCTAATCACCATAACACTACTCCCCCTTTTCACACTCATTACAGTCTTACACTCCCATTTACATCCATCCAGTTTCTTCCCCACAAGTCCACAACCACAACAGTCCCCTAACACAACACATTTCTTCACCATATCTCCCTAACTATATCCATAATCACTACTAAACACATGCACCTTTAAACTTTAAAGCTCAGTAAGTCATCATTCTACACACCTACATGCACATAAAAAGGCATACAAAGGCTATATATTTCTACACATATCTGCATACCATAACTAAGCTGGTCCAAAATGGGGACATCCACCCCTACACTTGCCCAAGTCAGAGCCAACCACAACTATATCAGAATGACATAAATCCTCTCCCAAACCACAGCTCAGTATACAACCTAGTTCTCCTAAACATACATTTTCAAAGCATATGCAACAGGACCCACGATTTCCACACAAACCCTCACACACTATAACCATGACATACTTACAGCTACTGAAACTTGGCTAAAGCCAGAAATAACTAGTAATGAAATACTCCCCCTGGATATAACATAATCAGGTCAGACAGACTAACCGAAAGAGGAGGTGGAGTTGCAATAATTATTAAAAAAACACCCTAGAAATAATCCAGCATCCTTAAGCTACCCCAACATTTCCAAAACATTGAAATTCTCATTACCGAACTCAGACTCAATAACAGTAAATCAATACGCCTAGTAGGACTATACATTCACCCTAGAAACAATCGAGCCATGATTGAAGAAGTTCTTCAGTGGCTGTATCACAATATAAAAAAAAGGACCAAAATCTTAGTTGATGTAACATTGACTGGAAACAAATAACAAACACCTCACCTGGCTTAAACTTATTCAGATTCTCACTATAGCTTTCAACCTTCTACCTTCAAAATGAGGAAAACTAGCCTTCATAATGTGGAACAAATGGTCAAAATGTACAATACATAGTAATGGCTTACTAATAATTTCAACCAGAAAGGTCATATGATAGTTGAAAAATGCTGGTTTTACTTTTAATAAACTAATATGATTTACTTATTTTTACCATGAATGTAAGTTAAAAAATTCATAACACTGAATGTGTACAGACCTCTTCAATGTGGAATGTCAAGGAACATGAACTTTTTAAGTCCCCAAATGAGGTTTATTAACAAACCAATTTGTCCAGGGACACAGGTGGAGGTTGGATAGAAATAGTAGTCGGGATTAATAGGGCAGGGGAATTGGTGGCGAATGAAAGGGTTCCCATCATTGAGTACAATGCCCCATTTGGCATGTACCTCACAAGACATCTGCAACAACTGGAAAGGCCACAGAAATACCTCACTAAGAGGATTACTGGCCTCAAACAGATGTCATATGCAGGCCACCTCAAAAAACTCCAGCTCTACTTCGTCGCTTATCACTTACTCGGAGACGACCTCTGCTAACTTACAAAGCCATGTCAAACCCAGTTCTGTTGGACATGCTACACTTAAAGAATCCCCAAGCTCTCCATGTCACATGCTCCAGGGACCACAATAAACAGAACATGCTGGAGGGATAGATTCCTATCACAGAGACTTCCCATACTCTGGAATAGCCTACCCATTCACATCAAGCAAAGCCTCTCATTAGCCCTCTTTAAGAGGAATCTAGACAATTGGATGGGAAGTAGGAAATTCCCACCGGGGATCACCTCTGTGGATCTGCTTGACAGGGGTGCAAGAAAATAGCTTTCTTGGGTAGCGAAAGCCAGGGAACTTTTTGGCTAGGCTTATATAGGCTCTAGGGCTGATAGCCTAGTACCTACCTATGAACCTAAATGGGAGTGAAGGAGGATTGAGAGGAAATGAGGTAAGGGTAGGGAGGGGCTTAACAGGTTTTATCCAAATGCAACTGGGTATGGAATCACATTTTGGAGTGAACTTGCTACAGGGCAGGTTTATGTCTGAGACAACCTGTAGGTACTGGTGTGGTCAGGTATGCTGTGGAGTAATAGATGTGCTTCTGGAAGAGTTGGGTAAAGTTGGTTGTAGAAGTTTTTTTTCTTTCCCCTGAGTTGTTCATAGAGTAAAAATCTTATTGAATGTATTGCTATGATGAATGCATGAGAGATGGGTGGGCAATGAGTACTTAATTGAAGTTGTACAAATTGAGATTTTATAGAATATTCCATACTTAGAATTTTGGAATATTGTACACTTCAAAACACGTACTGATTACTTTTTACAGGGGGCCTTGTAAGTAGGGTGAAGCCTTTAAGTAAAAGTGGCATATTAAGGCAAATTCAGTACTTGAAATGATAAATCATGCCTGAGGTTTTAATCGGTGCTTACTTTCCTGTAATTGGTCAAGCAAGGTATTTATCCCATTATCGTTGGTGAGTGGCTTTAGGCTTGGGTGAGGAGCTTCATATACTTATGCTCTCGACCGGACTTAAGATTCGATGAGGGTGGCGGTAGGCAACCATGACTGTTTTTGAGGTATTTTCTCAGCCAAAGCTCTGAATGGCTTTTTGCAGGCTCAAGTGAGATTGAGTAACATCTTACTCTGTGCATGCGTGGTGTTCTGCTAACCGTCAGTGGAGAGGGGAGGTAGGGTATAACTTTTCTACTGAACAGAATTTGTCTCAAATTTAGCCTTCTGCAGATAGAATTGTGGCTTTTGTCAAAACAGCAGCAAATCTTGGAGGACTGAAGTCAGGAAGTAATGACAAGCATTTGGAAAGGCAGACTTCTCAGGGCAGAGGAGAGCTATTTTCTTCACTCCAAAAAATAAAAGATGTTTGAGATGAATGGCTCAGACATGGAGTGTGGTGGACACTCAGGCAAAGAGATGGAGGGAGGTGGGTGGATTAATTTTCTGTTGCTTGTTTCAGCATTTGGACTGATGCAATGGATAGATGGCATAGACATTCTGAGGTGTTTTTGTCATTAATTTGGAAGTTCTCCTGATTTGCTAAGCTGAGGTGGATGATGTGCTGCATGACAGTTTTTATTGTCATATTGCAGAGAATACAGCTTTGGATGGCCAAGTGCTAAAAAAAAAAAAAAAATACGCCTTTCCTTTTGGGAGCATGTCTCAGGGTTAAATGCTGCATGCATGGTAGTGCAGGGGTCGAGACCTAAGTAGATGCTTAACATATGTTAGGAGGCCACAAAGTAATCTCTTTTCCTGGGCAATGCAGCTCCTACTAGTAATAAGCACTTTTGGTGCACATGCATAGTGGCTTTAACCATTATGGGAGGGGGAGGATGGGTTTGTTTGTTGACCTTCATTTGAGTTTGATGTCATATCTTTCAGAAAACGTGTGCTAACACAAAACCTGTTGTTCTAGCCACTTTCTAAGTTTATAAGACCAATATTTAAAATGTGTCGATAATTTCTGTGCCTTTGTTCCCCCTTTTATGTCGGGCTTTGTTCAGAATCTTATGTGCTAAGAGGTTCAGAGGTAGGTTTAGTTGGTTAGAAGCTGGCAAATATGTTGTTTTCTTATGGGGTTGGATGGATGTCTTGGTCATATTACTCTGTGTATTCTTGTGGGGATGTTTAAAAAAAAAGTAAAGACAGTAAATACATTCATGGTTTTGGCTCATTACATTGAAGAGGGTGGTGCTCGTATCTCTCAGCTGTCAGATTTTCACAGAATAGCCGGAATTTTGCCTCATAATTTGTCCATTTTCCATAAAATTTTGTTTTTTGGCAAATCATTGAAGATTGAAGTTAGACCATAATGACAGACTTGAGGTTCAGGCTTTATTCCCTTTACAAAATTCATGTGAATCCAGAACCTGCTATTATATTAAATTCTAAGTATGTAAGAGCAATATTTGACATTATCCCTATTTTGAATCTCATGACCTTATATTACTTAACAAATTGATATTTTGTGTTCTCCAGACTGAGTATATTTTTTTATAAATCTTCAGCAATGCTGGACAGGCATAGATGGCACATTGGCAGAAGGGGTGGAGCTGCTGGCTCACAGCGTGATGTACTCTAATTTGGATCACTTCTGGTGTATCTTCTGTGGGAACCTGCACATGTTCCCAGTGTCCCAATGGGCTTTCTCTTAGTGCTCTGTTTTTTCTCACATTCTAAAGGCATGGCATTAGGAGTGTCAGGCATTCTAAACTGTAGGTGTGAGTGCATGCATATATGATATGGAAATAAACCTGTCAAAACTATTTCCTTTTCCTGCCTGTTGCCTTGAATATTCCACTAATAGCTGAGGCCATATGTAGGGACACTCTAGAAGGTAATAGTGATGTATAAGAGAGTGAGTGAGTGGACATTCATCCATCGCATTTCAGTCAATTATGTAGTTTACTTAATGCCCTGATGGCTTTGTCCAGAAAATTTTGCTCTAAGAGGTTGAGAGGTATGCTGGTGATGGCACATATTTCAGTTCAGACTTTGTGTCTTTCAGGAAGTTCTAGAACATACCTGGTTACAGATTTTCACAGAATGTTTTGATTTTGAAGTAGGGGAGTTTGAACAACTGGATTTCTGAAATGGACGGCCATTAGCTTTCTGGTTTTGAGCCTTTGCCCTTCTCTTATTTATACCTTTGTTTACAAGTTTTTGCTCTAAGAGGTTGAGACATATGGTTCGCATGCACTTTTACTGTTAGCTGCAGTAAGTGGACATTGCTGTTGTGCAGAGGTGTCAGAATGGACATTATTCTATTTCACAATTTAGGTCCATTCTTTAAATTTGGCAGGGATCTCAACATTTAGTTACCAGACCTGATAGCTAGTTTGATTTAAGGAGGGGTCTTAGAGCCTGTAGGTATGAAGGGGCTGAATTGGTAAGCACAATACCTTTATGGATGCTGCCATTTATAATGAGGAACAAATGGGCAAAAGGTGGAATACTTTTTAATGGCTCACTAACAACTTTAACTATGACGTTCATAGCATAGTTAACAGTTGATTGGTTTCTTTATAGAACAGGCCATTTAAGAAAATAATGATTCAGTTTGAACATGAACTGTTTTGACTCTAAATGAGGAACATTCCACGGGATGCAGTGCACCTGAGAGGTATGGGTATGTTATGGAGGTATTTCACTAGTTGTTTTAGGCATCTTAGCTGTCATTGCTCTGTGTGTGTGTGTGTGTGTGTGTGTGTGTGTGTGTGTGTGTGTGTGTGTGTGTGTGTGTGTGTGTTGTGTTAGAGGTACTTGTAGAACAAAGCAGCACAGGGGTAAAGCTGCCAAGGTTGCACTCTCTTGGGGATGGGGGTTACGGGCCAGTGCAGCGGCCGTGCAGTTGATGAGCAGAGTAGGCCCCTGGCAGTGCTTCAGGTTGTCATTAAGAGGTTTTGGTTATGTGTATCCTGAGAATTTACAGTTTTCATTTCTTCTGCAAGTGGGGAAGTGCAGAGTTGGCATCGGTCTGTGACTTAATGGAAGTGGACCAAAAAGTAGGTGGTGCAATAGTGCTCTGAGAAAACAGATAAACCAAAAAATAGACCACTATTGTTGCGAGTCCCAAAACACTCTTTTATTGTTACAAGAATTAAGCTCTTTCATCAGTCCACTTTGACTTCATCAGAATTAACCTGAGCAACAGTTAAAAAGCATTTTTATACTATCATCTTGCCAATGATTGGTTAAACATTTCCCAATGGTAAACAAGCATTTAAAACACTTGATATTTAAAATAATACTAAGTAATATCTTCTTAAAAAAGAAAAATGTTTCTAAAAGGAATGTTTTTCAGACACAGTCCCAAGTCTAAGGAGAAATTTTTATGTATATATTCCTTTCATTATGCTCAACTACTTTAAATTTTTTTTTTTAAAACATAAACATACTTGCTACAAGGAACATTTAAATATGCTCTGCTTTTTCCTTGAGAACAGGTAATAAACTTAGATAATCATTTAGACCAGGGGGCAAGTGGGTTTGAACAGACAGGGAGGCTGTTGCAGTGGATGTTTGGTGCACAGTGAGGCCACAGATGAGGGAGTGCAGAGTGAGTAACAATCAGTGGCCTGAAAGAAGTGGATCTGAAAGGTAATGGATTCTGCTGGGGTGGATGTTCCTGTTGCTGGAGTGGGCACAATGAGGTCACAGTTAATCTTACTTTACTCAGTGCAAGGCATGTCAGAGTTAGTGTGGTTTGGGGTAGTGTGGGAGCAAGTGAAGAGGAGATATGTTGGTGGTAGGGTAAAAGAGGGTTGTGGATTACTTATGGGGAGTCTGGGGTTTCCACAGATGGGGTGGAGTCCCAACAGTCATAGGATCATAGAAAGTTACTAGGCGAATGGCTCTAGGGCTCTTACAAGCTAGCCAAGTTCAACCCTTATTTCCATGTCCAGCACATATTGCTTTTGTCCAAGAGGGACATGGGTTGAACCCCTGGGGTGAATTTATGGTTCCTAGCCAGTTGTTCAAATTGTGTTTGAAGATGGTCAGTGAGGTGTTCCCTTTGGCATGAAGTACTCCCTCAACTGCTCCAATACAAACAACTAACCTTTGCTCACAAAATACTCCACGATCTGGATAAAACCCCTGCACTAAAAAATCTTATACAACCTTACACCACCTCTAGAACACTCCATTCCAGTGACAAACTCCTAATAGAATCTACCAAGGCTAATAACTCAGCTGGGGAATCTTTATTCTCAAATGTCATCCCTAAAATATGGAATAAATTACTCACCTCCATCTCCACTATTAGCTCCAAAGTACAATTTAAAAACTCCTATCTACTCACTTAGAAAACACCTGGCTTTGTTCTTGCTACCGACCTGGTTAACTCTATATTCTGTATATCCATACACACTTCTGGATATCTTGGCTCTACACTTCATATTACCATACTTCATATACTAATTATATTTCCAAACTATCTTGCCTTTCTGCCTTCTCTCTCTCTCTCTCTACACACACACATATATATATATATATATATATATATATATATATATATATATATATATATATATATATATATATACACACTCAAGTACCTCAAGTTATATTAAGGCTTCCTCAAAAATGTTATACTTACTCAACTAAATGCTAGTATTGAACTTATACAATACTGGAAACCCTCTGATGTATTCATTTGTTAACATTGCTAATGTTTTATGTATTTTGGTTATTTATGGCTTGTAATTTGTAATTTCCATAATGGCTTGTAATCTGTTAATTTTCTGTAATGTGTGTCTATTATCACTGGAATTTTTTTCCCTGGGCCTCCACTGAAAAAAGACCTGTGTCTAGTCAGACTTTCCTGGTAAACAAATGTTAACTAAATCTAAATAAATCAATAAATAAATAAATAAAAATTAAGTGGGGGGTTGTTCCAAAGGTGTGGCATATTCTGGGAGACAAATCTGTCCTTCATGCAGGTCTTACTAATGTCACATACTGGGTTAAGGTGTTTAGAGTGAATAAAACATATACCATTTGACTTGCATGGGGTTGGGGGGCTTAATTTGTTGGGTTGCTTTGGAGCTTGTTGGACAGCAGGAAGAAAGGACAATTAGGAGGATGTTGAATATTTGGAGTTTCAATTTCATCTGGTGTAGGAGGTTTAGTTTGAGTTACTGGGGATTAGGGTTCATTTTCATCTGTTTAATATGGCAGTGGTATGGGTTTTGTTCATGCTGCTATGTGAGGTGTGTCAGGTTGCATTAGGATTAAAGGCTTGCTGCAGGAGTTCGGGTTACCTGTTATAAAGAAGGCTTATGCTAGGGCATTGCCAGATTCATTAAGTTTGTGTTGCAGCTGCCTGTTGGAAGGTATTGGTGGGAAAGATTTAGCTATTTGTCAGGCTTGGGAACAAGGTACGGCAGTTAAATTGGTCAAGCAGGATTTAACTGCATCTAGTATAGTTGCACTGTTGACAAGATTATGCAAACTTGCCACATCTTGGGCAATGGTTCATTGGTTAGAATGTTTGGGGTAGGATTGACAGGGTGAAGATTTGCAGACATTGGTTATTGACAAGATAGGTTTTGATGCAAGGATTGGTGTTGGTGATTGGATGTTCTTTAGGCTACAGTTCATGTGGGATTTATTTTATGGATGTTTGAAGTTATTCTGAGGGTTGTTTGTCAGCCAATGCTATGATGGTCATTAATTGAGTTTTATAATGTATAGTTGGTGTAATTGCAGGATTGCTATTAAATTGATTTTGGAAGCACATCTCATTTTGGTCATTACTATTTACACTGGGTGTTAAAATAGGACCTCAATTAGGTATGATGGTATGCAATTGTCCCTGCATGGTTTTGCATGGCATTGAGTTTAGTGTTCCGGTGGTACATTTGGCAGGTAATAACCTGGGGAGCATTACAAAGTTACTATTGGTAGTTAGGATAAGTGATGATTTAGTTAATATACAGAGGTTATGCAAGATTATGGTTATTACTTTAGCACTGGGGAGGGATCATTGGTTTATTTTCAGCCGTTTAGGCAATTGGCTGCTTTGGGTAATTATATGATAGGGCTTTGGGAGGTGATGATAGGGATTCAGTTTGGTTTAGAGTGGATGGAGTACATTGAATGATATTTGGCTTAACCCCTTTTAATGTGCAGTTAGATGGTTGGAAGTTTTGGTAGAAGGTGAACAGCCTCGTCAGGCTGGTGGTCCGAGAAGAGGGGCAGGCTTGCCCTCTTCTGTTCCCCCTCTGGTGTTGGATGTTCATTTCAATGAGTTGAGAAAGGAAAGTGAGCAGTAGGATGCTGCTTGATAAGTTAAATAAGTGAGCAGAGGTAAGGACTCTGCTTATTTGGCTGGATATTTAATTCAGTAAGTGGTAAACAAAGTGAGTGATGGGATGCTGCTTCATAAGTACAATAAGTGAGTGGAGGTAAGGACGCTGCTCATGGGTCAGGGTGACCGAGATCAAGCTGCCCTAGTTAACAGTTATATAGATGTTTATCCTGTGATTAATATCAGCTATACTATGTTTATATTGTGATTAATAAATAATATTTCATAATGAAATTATGTTTAGGGAAGTTTAATAAAGGTTGTCAAACATCATTCAGTGTAATGTGCATTTATTGAAGGGGAGTGGGACAAATGAGGTACGTTCCTCATAATGAGGTACATTTGAGACTCATGATTCTTACAACCATTAAATGTCACTAGCAGGACCCACAGATCATCTAATGAAGAAATAACTCGGGGCTGAATTCTTTCAATTAAGCCCCATAACATAAATGCCATCAGAGACTTACCAGACAGTATTAGTGACTTTCTATGCAACTTCTCTATCAGACAGTGGGTAAACATTCAGAAGCAAGTAACATACAAACAAGTCTGTAATCTACAGAAATTCAACCCTAAATGCTTTATAACAACTCTACAGCAATATAACTGTAACTGTCTAAAAAACATTACCACTAGATGAAGCAGTTGTTCATTTTAATCATATACTTCTAACCATCCTATATAAGCATGCCCCATTCAGAAACAAAAGAGTTTGATCTATTACAGTACCCCGGCTAACAAAGACTACTTAGTAACTACTATTAAATAGAGACCAGGCCTGGAAAACATATACAAAAAGTAAAACTCAAGTAACCCTCAACGATTATATATATCTCAGAAATCTCACAAAAATAATACTTAAGTGAAAATAAAGAATATTTTACAAACCTACAAAATACCCACCAAAATAACCAACACAGTTCTGGCAGACCTTAAAGTCACTGCTCAATCCCAGGAAACTCTTTACCCGTCAACCCACCACAACGTCTAAATACTTAGGTAATTCAGCAACTAAATTCAGCATCCACTTTGTAAATGCTATCTTATCACTAACCAAACAAAACTCTACCTCACCACTCAGTATTCATCTCTGGACAACAACAAAGTACTCTTTAAACTCGATAGTGTACTCACCTCAACAATAAAAATATACCTACTAAATATTAAACCAACCACCTTGGCAACTGATAGAGATTACCAGTAGAATACCTCAAAATAGCAGTAGAAGCTGTAACATTCCCAGTCTCCATACTTACCAATAGATCCATAAAAGAAAATCACGTCCCTGACATCTGCAAAATATCATACACCATATTTTTACATAAAGGTGAAAATTTTACCAACCTAACCAACTATCATCCAGTAGCCATCTTCCTACCCCGCCTCTATGCAAGATATTATAAAAATGTATCCACACTCATTTTCTCAAATACCTCACCAACCATTGCCTACAATCTTTGACTCAGTATGGCTTTTCCCCTAATCATAACATCAGTACTGCCCTTTTAAACCTTACAAACAGTTAATCAACTCTGAAACAACAGTAACCTAGTCTCAACAGTCTTCCTAGACCTATTTAAAACATTAGATACTGTCTCACACCAGAAAGTCCTTGAGGAACTAGCCTCTTGATGTCTCAATATTCCATCATTAGCCTGATTCCAGAGCTCTAATCCAATAAGAAACAAGCCATGACATGGCAACAAGACTATTCTGATTTCTACACAGTCAAAGTTGTCCCTCAGGGATCAGTTCTAGGAGTCCTACTTTTCAATATCTTTATCCATAATCTATACTCCACCACTAAACAAGATACATCGATACAATATGCAGATAATGCTATTATGATCTGCTCAGCCCAAACATTATCCTACCTACTGGAAAACTCCCAAAAGGTCTTTCTAGAAATAAAATCTTGGCTAGATAGCACAAACTTACTCTTAAATGCTAAAAAAACACAACTGATACTTTTCATTTCTAAAAACTACTCAAACCGAAAACAATATTTTCTTGTCCTATCAGCCAACAAAACAAAAAGAGAATATGTCACACGGGCAAAACTCCTTGGAATAATGCTTGATGATAATCTCAGATATGACCAATACCTAATCCTAGACATCAAAAAGCAAACTGTAAACTACGTTCCCACTACAGGGCTAGGAAAATCCTTACTAATAACTCAAGATAAACCATACCACAAACATACCTACTTATATCCCTACTATATGCTCCACCAATCTTTACAAATCTTAACTTATCCATCAAAACTAACATGAAGACAGACTATAACAAAATTGTAGAAGTTGCAACAAATAATCCTCAGGAAAAAAAAACACAACTGCATAGAATAAAAAGCCTTAACTGGTAGAACGGAAAAAAAAACAAAAAAAATCTCAACTACGATCAACGTGTTACAGCCCATAAACTCCCCATAATAATGCCTAGCTTTAAAAGGAATACTACAACCCTATACCACTAAATGAGCCATACAATGCAACAACAAAGCTTTTCTATCCATCAGAAAACCAAGTAACAGTGCCGGAAACTCACTGTCCTGTAAGTAAGTAGCAAAAATCTGGACCAAAATCCCCCTTGATATAAGGCAGGTAAACACACTGCACTGCTTCAAAACATTTCTAAAGAAACACTTGCTAAATAATTGGTTGTGCTCAGGCGTTACCTCAAGCTAACCCCCCAGTACTCAACCTAAACTCCACCATCAAAGTTACACTCCTTTTACTTAACCTTTCTGTACCCTAATCTTACTCATGTAACTTTATAGCTCTGTCACTAAGAAATCACACTGTATCTTCTCCCACAACTGTCATTTACACTGTTCTTCTACAGACTGCCACTCCACCCTCTACCTACTTTCTCTTCTACAAAACTCTCATCTCCTAAGTAACTACCACTACCTCTATTTTCTTTAATGCAGGTCTATACAAGCTCTCTACTTGTCCTCTTAAGTTCTACCTCTTGCTAAACCCCTTGCTGCCTTTGCTACCCTTCTCCGTACTTCCATCTGATTAGCACATTACATAATACATCCACTGCCTGTCTGTGTAATTTCTCTGTAACCAACTACCTCATGGAAAAAATGTATTTACCTACATTCATAGGCAAATATATATTATATAATGTGTTCTAGATCTATTCATATAATTGTATTTTCTTGTAAACTCAATGTATTTCACAAAATGTCATTTCTTTTTTGTTGTCTTTAAATGTACTTGCCTAATATGTGGAGCTTTTCTCACCTGACATTAATTGAAAGGGGATAAACCCCAGTTGGAACTTCCCGGTAAGAAATAAATAAATAAGAGCCAAAGAAGTTATCCTACCACTGTACTCTTCCATTATCAGACCTATCACTGAATACTATGCCTCCTTTGATATGCACAAATCCAAGAATATCACTCAGTTGGATGATCACAAAGAGTTCTAACCAAGAAAATGAAAGGTTTTAAATTATTCAACTACCCTGGTAGACTGGCATGACTCTTCTGGTACTCAATAGCTCACATGTTGCTGTAAGGAGTCCTGTGTTTTACTTTTCAAGTCATGAAAGGCATAGTTCTATTCACCCCCCCCCCCATTTCTTTACAAAACCGGTGGTTCTAGAAAGATCTGCACTTAGGATCTAAATCTACATCAACAAATAAACAAAGCTCGCTGGAGAGATAGGTTCCTAACTCAAGATAATCCTAGCTTATGGAATAAGTTACCAGTACAAGTCAAACAATTTACTAGTTTGGCTCCCTTTAAGGCTAGACTTGATGAGTCGTGCAGACCATTCATTGTGAAACACGAAAGCTTGTCAGCCATCTCACTTCAGACTGATGCATACTGGATTCCCCTAGCATGACACCAGCTACATAGCTAGGTTTTAAACCCAATTGTCTTCTCTTATAATCTTGGCATCATTCTGAGTGATGGCAAAATACCTCTTAATACAAGTGTCTTTCCTGTCTGCGGGTTTGGCATAAAGATTAAAGTCTTAAACTCATAAGTACACAGTACAAGATTTGGTTCTGACCTCTGATTATTGGTTAGGCTTAAAATGGCCCTTCAAAGAAATTAGCCTATTATTCAGTTATGAGCCCCAATGTTTTCCTAAGTACCAGTGATCAGCTACATTCAGCCACACTAAATGCTGAAAGACTGACACAAACTGTACTGAATGTGCATAGCTCAGTATGGAAGTGACGGTGTAGATATACATGGCATTGTCCACAGGAAACCCACTGATATGATACTATGAAACAACATCCACAAACCATATAAGCATACATGCACAATACAGTGGTGACTAACCAGTATACACATTTGAAATGTACACAGCAGGTGTCTTATTACCTGTGCCATTAGACGTGTTACTGCCTGTGACATCAGATATGTGTCATAGCACAGCTAAGCAGTACTGGTTGCATAAGGCATTGAAGTCATCATTTGCACAGGCAGGAGGAAACACTCATGTTAGGTGGAAAGTAAGAATGTGTTAGAAGCTCTGCCTGTGTCAAGGACACAGCCATTATCAGCCTGTGCCACCCTGCAGAGGCCTCTGATAGGTACATATCTGTCATGTACTTGTGGCTGCTGTAGTGTGCCATCAATGTGCCATGGGGCATGTAAGATAATGAGGGTGACATAGCAGCTGTTGGTAGATGATGCTGACTACTGGCAGACTGCATGGAGTATTTCTACTGGCTACAGCACCAAGTAGATGACAAGCTGTCAATAGGATTGCAGACTGTGTGCCATGAGCATCTCGGTCATGACCAGACAGATTCTACCCCTTACTTCTCTCTTAAGGTAGGTAGAGTGAGACCTCTTATAAGCATACAGTGATTTCTGTCTCTTGTTATGTAATTTATATATCTATGGGTATTCCACCACAGTGGGTTTGTTTTTATATTTCTTATTACATACAGTGCATACAGGGACTGCCTTATCAATACAACTGTTTAAGTGGGAATAGAAATCAGTGACATTGGCTTTAGCAATGGGATCCATTGGAGGAGGATGACTGCAGAATTTAGTTAGGACATGAAGTAACTGAAGAAAGCCTGCTTTAGAGATGGTCTTAAAAGCAGTGATATTTACAGGGGAAGTTCCACCAGTTTTAAAGAAAAAATGTCACCAATTTATGATCTAATTTAACAAAGCAGGATGATATGTATAGAGATGTGCAAGCATCTGCCATATCTGTGATGACTGCATCAAGGGTTTTAGGGGCCTTAGTGACATTATGCAGGTAATTTCATGAATAGCATATGTGATCCTCATTGCCTGGACATGTTGTGTGAACATGTATTGTTGTATACTATATGCAATGCACATGATAACTGCATGCTGCCTATAAAATTAGGCCTGCAGCATGTCCAGTTGGCATCCATGACTGCCAATCACCTTAGCATGGTACCTTTCAAACCCATACTGAAGAATATCAAGGCTGAGTACTAGATGGTTAAAAGGCCACAGCCAAAGCATTGGGTGCTGTAGGATATGCTGAAGCTCATGTGCATTTGGTTGCAGCAGCAGCAGCAGCTGAAGACCAGCTGATATCTGCCTACAACGACCTGGAAGGTGCTCTGGCCACACCTGTATAGTGTCATCCATTGGGTCTATGTACAATTGGCAGATGGAGTACTGTGGGTAAACTCCTGTTCATGCTTTACAATGACCTCTCTGCCAGACATGCTATCCTCAAGGGCATGTGCTGCTTACTGCCTGCATTTCTACCAAGGGGTGGTGAAGGTGGACTGCCACCTGTGGCTTCTCTTTGATATTCAAAAGGACATTCATGCCCAGCTTCATGATCAGCCATGCTGGTGACCCACTGTCTGCAGACCTAATTGCGTAACCGTGTCCCTCCACATTGTTCACACATCTCATGACATCTTCCTACATGCAGTGCCACCAGTGTCTGTCAATGCATCTTCCAACAACTTCACTAACATGTACATTCAGGGCCTCCAATAATGTCTCACTTTCACATGCGCTGAAGTAATCAAGCCTTTCCTGCAGGCTGGACATCTGAAAACAGATAGCAGTGCAAAATACAATCGGTATACATAACAGGACAAGGTAAATGACCCCTATCAGGGATGGCAATCTCTGACAAGCACTGCATGGTGAAGCATAAAATTAAACACTCATGAGCATGGATATACACTTTAATGCGTATATATATATATATATATATATATATATATATATATATATATATATATATATATATATATGTGTGTGTGTGTGTGTGTGTGTGTGTGTGTGTGTGTGTGTGTGTGTGTGTGTGTGTGTGTGTGCGCTTGTGTGGATATACACAGTATATATATATATATATATATATATATATATATATATATATATATACATACATACATACGTGTGTGATTTTATATATATATATATATATATATATATATATATATATATATATATATATATCAAACTAAACACAGGAATCCCAGTGATCAACAAAATGCACGAATCCACCAACAAGTAGCGTAAAACACCAGGAGTCTGGAAACTATGCTGAGACAACTTGATTTATTGATAGAAACAAAGGTTAAGCGCTTTCCACAGTATGAAACTGTCTTCATCAGAACAAAGCATACTGAAATTCATCATCTTATATACAAACTTCCCACACAGAAAACCCGCCCTTAACATCAATTAATCAATTATGTCGTTACTTACTAAATTTATATGACACAAACTTAAACTAAAAATCTAAAACCTTGCGTATCACAAAATTCATACATCCAAATAATACCAAATGAATAACTATATATAATATTGTTTATAACAACTTGAAAAAATAATTAAAAATTCATATATATCACACTGAAATATAATATGAATATGATAAAATATTTTGCACCTAACTACCTAATATTCCTACAATAAAAATAAACTCCATACCTATTATAAAAAATTGTGGACATGTGGTGTACTACAATGAGATAAAAATGTAAATATGTCCATAATGAAAGTACTACATGTTGTATTAAACCCTAACAAGAGGCTTAGTAGGGATCACCTCATTGAGGCCCGGGGGGGTAGCTGCATCTAACTTGATCTGCCACCTGATCTCCCTTTCCCCCACTACTGCCTTGATATTACCCCCTCGTGGGTTAGGGGTGATCACATCCAAAATGGCAAATTTGAACACCTTACATTGTGGATTATTGATAAGGTGTCTCGACAAAGCATTGTTCACATCACACTTCCTCATACAATATGTGTGATCATAAATTCTATTCTTTAAACAACGATCAGTCTTCCCCACATAATAGCTCATACAAGTTTGGCAAACACCCAAATAAACTACATGTTTGGTCAGACAATTACCATTAGAAAACCAGATCTTACTTCTTAAACAGTTCTTAAGTGTAATATTGGGTGTGTCCAATATATATTTGCAGAAATTACATTGACCACATTTTTTTGTACCTGTTTTCTGTACTTTCATAGTCTGTTGATATTTTGATTTGATTTCAATAATTCTTTTCAAATTATTGCCAGTTTTGTACACGAAATGTGGTCTGTCAGTTACCTTGTCTTTTATTGACTGATCACTGGTCAATATATTCCAATTTGTGGTAATGATGTTTTTCACTTCACTAGAATGTCTACCATATTTAATTATACATGCCTTTGTATGTTCATTATTCGGAACTGACTTATCTGTTGTGTTAATTTTGTCATAGCTTTCAGAAAGATTGGTAATACCCACCCCTAGTAGTGGTTTGTATTTACGTCCCCATTCATTACTGACATACCCAGTAATGTCATTGATCATTTTTTGAGGATATCCCTTGTCAGCAAATAAATGCCCAATATACTCCATCTCACGGAGCATATAATCCCTTTCAGTTGTCATTCGAGCAGCCCGGATGCACTGCCCCTTAATAATGCCCCTTTTGGTACTATAAGCATGCGCACTACTAAAGTGCAAATATCCATTGCTGAACGTGTCCTTTCTATGGATACGGGACTGAAACTCTTCACCCTTGCTGTAAATGAAGACATCAAGATAGTTGATACCAAAGCAATCATACTGGTGGGTGAACTTGAGATAGTCAGTAGTACTGTTGATATATTTCATGAAATCCAATAAATCCTGAATGACAACTGAAAGGGATTTGTTTACCTTGAAAGTCCAGATGGGCACAGGTGTTCTTTTTCAGCAGGGGACCAGGGAGAAAAGCTCCAAAGTACCATATTTAAGGTAAATTTGTATTGATATTCAGAAATAATCCCCAGGATTCAATAAATTCCACATACAAATAGTGTTATTCCTACACAGAGTGAATGGTGTCTGCTTCTGCATAGCCTTAACAGCAGCGTGCCTTTCATATTAATGAAGGCACCCTACTGAGAATGGCTCTGCGGACATGAACACTGAATGAGTGCAGGGGTGTGTTTCTGTAGTGCTCGCAGATCCAACATGCCCCCTGCACTCTGAAAGTGCTATAATGCACTTTCTAATTCAGTGTCTGCAGACACTGAAAGCAGGGATTTTAAAAGTGAAGCAATGCAGGGGATGTGTGACAGGTACTGTCACACACCCCCTACATTGTCAAAGTGCCATACAGCACTTTCTAACTGCTTTCAGTGTCCGTGAACACTGAAAGCAGGGATTTTAAATGTGAAAAAATGCAGGGGGGTGTGTGACAGGTACTGTCACACACCCCCTGCATTGTCAAAGTGCTGTACTGCACTTTAGATATGCTTTCCATGTCCATGGACACTGAAAGCAGAAATAGTGAATGAGAAGCAATGTAGGGGGTGTGTGACAGTAACTGTAACACACAGCCCACATTGTCAAAGTGCCATATGGCACTTTACATATTATACCTCTCCACCTCTTAGTGCAAGAAATCTGGACACAGCCATACATGATGGGGAGACAAAAGCCCCAAAACAAGGACAACTTTTAAACTGTATCCTCGGACAGACACTCATACCTGTCAACCTCGTACTGCAAAAAATCTGGCCAAAGCCCAATAAAATGGGGGACAAAGGTCCAGAAATAGGGACATATTTTAAGTACTGCTCTGATAAACTTAGAAAGTTGCTAGAGTAAGACAGTCTGTTTGAGCAGACATTTTCAGAAAGATTAGAAGTCTGAAACACAAATGTATGCCATTATTTAGTGACTTCAATCTGCAGGTCATCCGAATGATTTGCATAAAACCATGAATTGTATGAGGAAAGAAACAAAAATATGCTCCAAACATCTGGACATTCTGTGCAAATCTGGACAGTTGAGAGGTATGCACATACCACAACCTCTTCCAGCAAAGAAATCAGGACAAAGCCATGAAATAAACATGGAACAAACGTCCCAAAATAGGGGAAATTTTAATAACGTTGCTCATACAGACTTAGAAAGTTGATAGAATGATAGGTTGTACATTACCAAATTTTTAGTATTACTATTGTTGATATATCTAATTAAAGTGGTTTTATTATTTTTTTTTACATTTATAAGTGACATTTAAGCGTAGCTGAGTGATTTTGCACTTTGTGGCACCTTGCTCAGCATTGCTAAAAAATATTGTAGGAGCTAAATACAAATTTATAGCAGCAATCTTCAATAGTGAATTAGTGTAGTGGTTAAAGCTCTGGTTTTGCACGCAGTAGATCAGGGTTTGAGTACCACGACAAGCCACTCATTTTTTACATGGGAAAGCATTGTTAAATTAATTTTCATTTTTTTTAGTGATGTAGTAATTGATATTTGTTAACAAGGGTAGTGTAGCTGGTCCAAAATTGCAGTGTCAGTAGATATATGATGTGAAATCCCAGGCAGTACATTCACACTCAAAGTTAATGTAAGGAAAGCACATAGGGGCATGTCATGCAAAGTAAAATATATATACCTAATAATATGGCAGTAATGAATAATTAATGTCCAATCTGTAAATATTTTTTAAATGATAACTGAGCAGCACTTAGCAGTGCTTAGCTCCGCTTAGCTGGTTTGAGCATTACTTAAAAGTGTAATTCGTAGCAGCAGTCATCCCAGTTAAGTGGATATGCACACTGCTAAGCACTACTAAGCATCTGCCTCTTTAGCTTAGTGGGTTTGCGCACTGCTGAGCTGTGCTTAGCATTTTTGAAAATGGTCCAATCATGGCAAAGGGAGGGAATATGGTCTTATTTAAACCGCACAGGTGAGAATACAGCCAGAACCTGTTGGAGTTTAATGACTGCAGGATCTATGGCTAGAATAGGTGAGTGAGCACACTTTCAGGTGTAGCCCTGGGGCATCCTGGAGTCCAGAGTCATGGCTGGGCTCCTTGTTGAAAACCATGATGACAAACTGCTGCAGGGCCAGTACCAGGGCTCTCAGTACAAATTGGAGGCCTGGGACTCTCTGGCATGTAAATGCACCAGTGCTACTGGCATTCCCTGGACTAGTGAACAGCTTCTTCACCACTATGATGACCTAAAGCAGAGGAAGGGGTGCTATTGGCTCAGTGGATTCAAGATGGCCAGGACAGGAACACCCCAGACGTTTGTAAGTATCTCATATGTTCATAGGTTCATAGGTAGGTACTAGGCTACTGACCTTAGGGCATAATTAAGCCTAGTCAAAATGTTTCAGCTTGCACCTCCCATATTGATTTAGTTACCTGCTCCTCTGTTGAGCAGGGCCACAGTAGTGATTCCTGGGGTGAATTTCCTGTTCCCCATCCACTCATCAAGATTCTTCTTGAAGAGCGCTAATGAGGATCTCTGCATCACATATATGAGGACCTTATTCCAGAGCAGGGGGAGTCTCAGGGACATGAATCTGTCCCTCCAGCAAGTCCTATTTATTGTTGAGGTCAGGTTAAGGTCCCTAGAGCATGTAGCTTGGGAAGATTTTTTTTTTCCTTAGGTGGAACATTTCCAGAAATTTGGGGATTGACATAGCCTTGTATGTCAAGCAGAGATCACCTCTGAGTAGCCAGTATGCAACTGAGTACAGCTGAAGTTTTTTTTGGCCTGGTGGCATAGGGCATCTGTTTTAGGCCTGTTATCCTCTTGGTGAGGTATTTTGAGGCCTCTTCAGTTGTTGCAGGTGTCTAGTAAGGTACATCCCAAAGGGGCACTGTACTCAATAATTGGTCTAATGAGTGATGAGTAAAGGGGGGCAATAACTTCCTTTTTTCTAGATGCAAACCCTTTTGTGATAAGGTGGGTCATGTAGAAGGATTTTGCAACCACCTTAGCGATGTGATTATCGAAGGAGAGGTTACTATCCACCTGGGTCCCTAGGTCTCTTATCACTCTCTCTGTGTTAAGTGAGCTGCCACCTATGTGGTAATTCATAGATACTTGTTTTTTCCCGAAGAGGATGACAATGCACTTTTTGGCATTTAGCTTGAGGCCATGATTTTGGCACCAAGTATCTGTTTCAGTGAGACCTTTTGAAGGATATCTACATCAGTAGGAGTCTCAATTATGGCACCCAGTTTGCAGTCATCTGGAACTTTGTTATCCATAGTCCCCCTGTGTTTGCTTGTACCTTGGAGAAGTAAATACTGAACAGGAGAGGTCCCAAGACTGCACCCTGGGGTACCCCACTTGTCACCGGTTTGGAGTCGGACCTAGCATTTCCTATTTTCACTGTATGGGTTCTGTCCATGAGCCAATTAGCAACCCATCTTGTAATGTAGGGGTTTATATTTAGGTTAGTTAGTTTGTCTATAATTCCAGAGTGGGGAATGGTATCAAAGGCTTTCGCAAGGTCAAGGTATGCCATGTGGACCACCTTTCCCTCATCAATTGCTTTGGTGACTGTCTCAAAAATGTCAACCAGGTTTAGAAGACATGACTTGCCCTTTATGAAACCAAACTTGGTAGGGTCTAGGGTTTGTAGGTTCCCAATGTTATTGTTTATGAGTTCCATGATGATGCACTCCATGGCCTTGCAGATGAGGCTCATAAGGCTGATGGTGTGATAGTTCCCGAGGTCGGTCATGGCTCCTCCCTTGTGAAGCGGGATGGCCATTGCCATGCGCCACTCAGTGGGCACATAGCCTGAGGCGAGGTTGTGGTTGAACATAGCACTTAAGTTAGGGATTAGTTTGTTTTGGAGTTCATGTAACACATTGGCTGGTATGCTGTCTGGTCCCATGGATGCTGTGTTTTTTGCTTTAGAAAGTGCCATTCTCACCTGGGTGTCTGAGATTACGGGGGCAGCACAATCTTCTGGTATAAATATGGGCCCTTTAGGGGGTGAGGGTGGGATAAAGTTTGCACTGAACCTATCTGCCAGTATATTGGCGATATCAGTTGGTTCTGTGAATTTTGAACTGTTATGTTGTAGCTCAGAGCATATCTGAGAGTTGTCATTTAGGTTCTTGACATAGCTAAAAAATGCTTTGTGGTTGTCTTTTGTGTCCGTTGTGATTTTTCTTTCAAAGCTTGCCTTTGAGGATTTAATAAGGGATCTTAGCTTTTTGCTGAGGTTGGTCAAATAGCTCCTCCCTTCCTGGTTTTTTACGCTCATTTGTAGTAATTTCTTCCTTCTATTATAGAGCTTGTTTATGGCCGGGGTCCACCAGACTGGTTTCCTTTTTTGGAGGAATGGGTCTTGGCTTTGTTTGGGATAGCACGGTCCATGCACTCATGTAAGTGCTTGCAGAGTGCTTCTGTGTAGGCTACAGCAGATTCAACCAAGTTGACATTTTGTATGTGAGTGATGAAGTTTGCCACCTCTGTTTTAAGTAGCATAAAGTTTGCTTTGGAGAAGTTTTTCACTGTGGTTTCCTTGGGGGGGGGGGTATGTGGATATCGAGGGTGATGAGTTTATGGTCTGATCTAACCAACAAGGAATTTACTTTGGGTATGGAGCAATTGTCCTCCATGTTGGTGATGACCAGGTCCAGTATATTGTTGCCTCTTGTGGGGGTGTTGATAAGCTGGTCCAGGGCATTTGAGTTAATATATTCCAGGAAGCGTTGGGCAGAGGTATTAGTACTTGAGTAGTTTTCCCAGATGATGTTTGTGTAATTGAAATCACCCAGTATTAGGGTATTTGGTTGGACTCTAATGTGTTCTAGTACCTCGAGGAACAAGGAGTGGGGGTCTTGGGGCAGGGATGGTGGTCTGTAGCAAGCTACAATTTGGATTGCAGTTTTGCCCATTGTCAGTTGCACTTGGATGATCTCTGAGGCATCATACTTTGCAACTAGTCTGGAGGTGTGGTTACCCTTGATGAATATGGATACGCCACCTCCCTTGGTGTTTTGGTCCAGGTTTTGTGGCCGACATGTGTGATATGAGTTGTAGCCTGGAATAACTGGGATGCTCTCTTGAGCCTTGAACCAGGTCTCAGTTATCGCAGAAATATTGATGTTCTCTATCTTGAGAAGAGCCTTGAGTGAGTGCATTTTGAGGTTTAAACTCCTGGCATTGAGCAGCATTACCCTTAGTTTTTTGTCACTGGTACTTATAACGGTGGTGGGCTTGTCTTTTGAGCCTTGCCTAAAAAAAGGCACTATGGGGGTGTCAACAGCCTTTGCCAGTATCCTGAATCCCAGGGGTGACAGGTGCAAGCCATCTCTGGCGAAGCATCATGGCTTGTTGAGCATGTCGTCTCAGGCAGACAGATACTGGATCCCCTTTGAATGATGCTAGAAGCTTAGCCAATTGTTGAAATTTATAATTTTTTCCTTGTACTGAGGTATCATTCCTGGTGACGGTAAGATGCTACTTAGGGCCAGGGTCATACCTGCCTTGGTTACATGATCAGAGAACTTTACCAGATTCTAGCATGAGTATGTGATAGACAGATATGCATAATGTTTTTTTTTTCTCAGTACAGCAGCAGATGAGACAGCTGCCAATATTGAGGTCCATGCTGACAGATTGGCTAGGCTGAGCCGAGAGTCTGGTGAGTACAGTTTTATCTTGCAGTAAATAGTGTAAGAAATAAGAAGGAATACATTGTTTACTGCCAGTAGCTATAGTGTGTTTTGAGTGTACTGAATAAATAAAAGTTTGTCAGACCAAATATTTATCTACAGGATATGCAGTACTAATGAATGTAGATTCTGAACTGTAATAAAGTACTGTTATCATGCTATGCAAATAAACATCTATACCCCAAACTGTTGTCTTTAGTCTGGTTTGTTGTTGAAGAAATAGAATGTGTACAGGTGCCTAGACAGCATGCATTAACTGTGGTTCCTTTGATAAACAGCTGTTATGCAAAAGTACAGATTGTGGAGCTGTAAAACAAGATATAAATGAAATATGAAATATGTCCTGCAGTAACATCTGAAGCTTGATTAGTAATGTGTAGTGGATTATAATGTTTCCCCTGCAGCATTGTCTTCTGTTATCCTTTGCCTTTCCGATCTATATAGTCCTGAATGTGGGTATGCTGATGCAGGCAAGTATGACAGTGGAATAGGTGGAGACTGCAATTATCACGAGGTCAGACTGTCTAACCAAGTGAGTATTAGGCATAAATCAGTCAAGCAAGAGACAGTAGTTCCCCAGTAGCTCAGTGTGGTGAGACCTAGATATGTTGTTCATTTTTGCACACACAGATCACAGTTGGAATTCAGGGACTGGTACTAAGATGTGTGAATATTTACACACAGGTAATCCTGAATATTTGTAGAAACAGTCAGGTAGTGTTAACAGACATTTTCTCCACAGGTTTTACAGGTAAGGAAAGGTTTGTAATAACTGTATGATGAGTATACTAATAAAGTGTGTCCAAATCTTCCAGTGCCCAACCCCATGCCTGCAAAAGGCAGCAGGATAGGTACATACACAATGCACTCTTCCTGGTAGATGTCTCTCAAGTGTCATGCTGTCATGGCTAGTGATCACTGTTGCCAATAACCTTGGACACACATATGAATCCAGTTGAAGAATGCCAGTAGTACACTCACACAACATCATTGCAGGGTACACCTTGTTAGTTATATATGTAACTCTGACATGTACGAGCCCATCCAATCATGTACTCAGAGTAGTCACACTTTGCTCCATACCATTCTAAGTTGACAATTTAACAGTTATGTATGTGCTACAGAAGCTATGGGCCACAGGTAGATGTAAATTGAGGTTAGACCTGTAGAGTATTGAGCAGTACTGTTGTGAAAAATAGAAGCATATACAGTGGTTAATGGACCCCCCCACCCCTTATCTGCATCAGTAATTATCATAAATATACTATGGGTATGCAGAGACGTTGTCCTATTCGATTCTCAGCTAGAGCATCTTCTGTGTGTGGAGACATGCGTGAATGAGCGTACCTTCATTGAATGTTGTGCATCAGAGCTGGCAACTCAGCACGTAAAAATCTACTGCCAATCATTAGCGGACCAGAGTTCCGCTGTGGCGACCCCTAACCGGGAAAAGCCGAAAGACACAACAACAACAACATACTATGGGTATGCCGTTCTCAAAATCTGATGCTGGGACTTGTGTTCTATTATTGTTCATATATTTAATTGATTACATATTAACATACCTTGTTTAAATACCATCATTGGTGGCCTGTTGCCATACATGTAACTGGCATGCTGTTACAATTCCAACTGTTAATCCATATATGTATGCGTTGTGCTTGCTATGCAATTGTTTGAATTCTATTCCTCTGGGTTGATTGGAAAACACATGCATGCTGTTATAACTAACTTTGAAATGTGCTGTTTATGACTAAACAATATATTTTGAATATCCTCCATACCACAGCATGTTTGGGATGGCCGATCCCCAGTGGATCCGCCTGTCCCATCTCATCTGGCTGTGGCAGCTGGACCCAGCACATCTGGGACCCAAACTGGAACTGCACCTACTGCTGATCCTGCACCACTGTTGGGTGGAACCACCTCAGAGGATGGGGGCTTATCCCCCTGGGCATGGGCATGGAGGGGAACCTGTAACCTGCTGACAGTTCCGGGGCATGGTGCACAGGGTAATCCAGACAGACCTAGATGTATGCCTGAGCCAAGTCAAGGGCCAACTGGTTTCACCTTGAGGGGCAGCTTGCCTTCCTGTCCAGTCCCAAGCACACCACCCTTGGGGCTGTGAAGGGGCAGTGGTGACTGCCCATGTGTGGGGACCTCAGTCCCACTGTCACTGTCTGGGGGCACATGGGCCTCTGATTCCCAACAACCTTCCCTGGTCAAGGTGTTTACCCCCTCATGTGTCATACACAGCCTCTGTCTGCTGTCTTGTGTGTCTTGTCTGTCTGCAAATGCAACCTCAACTAACCAACCTACCTCCCCAAATGTACTTACAACCGTTCTTCACTATACCACTCTCACCTAAAAAAAAAAAAAAAAAAAAAAAAGGGGGCATCTGTCCTACAGAATATATTGCCCCATACACAGTGCTATATTTCACCCCCATTTATACTGTCATAAATCAATGTACACTCAAATTACACTACAAATATATGTTGCCCACACCACTCCTTGTTGGGTGTGAGGCTGTAAATTCCCAATCGTAGTTATAATTCACAGCTGTTGCTGTAGAAGAAATGTAGAGCTCTGGTCTTTTCCTACACCCATCCTGCATATCCCTAGCTGCTTCTCCTAATGTTTTATCACTTGCTTGCCCCAATTTGACCACTTTCCTATTGCCCTTGTTTTCTTTTCTTTTTTTGGTTTAATTGGGGGGGGGGTTAAACAGGAATAAGCACTGCTAAGTGAATCTAAGGGAACCTAGGCACCCCTTAGCATCGCTTAGCATTGCAGAAACCCACTTAAAACTGCTTTAATCACTCTGTCTCCATCAGGCACTGTTCTGCCTAGCAACAAAACAATCAGCCCTGCTAAGTCTTGAACCCAGGACCCTGTGCACTGCAGTCAAAGAAACAAACACTACCCCATATGAACTGTGAGGATGAGTAGTGCTTCAGGATATATATCATGCATTATGGACAACTGACATTAGGGAAGAAACTATGTAGAATTAGTAATGCATTGCTATATCTATCTATATACATACATATATATATATATATATATATATATATATATATATATATATATATATATATATATATCCATATGGGATCCGGACACATGTTCTACTAGCATATGCCCGAATCACAAAATATCGATCACAGATACACGGAAGCGCTTAATATCAAAAAGCACTTCCGTATATGTGTGCTTGTTTTGTAGATCAGACTACAGTGTGAGTAAGGGAAAATTCCCTTTTCCCCACTGTAGTGCGATCTCAGAGTGAGAATATTATGGTAGGGGGGTGTGAGAGTGCAGAGGGATGAAGCCCCCCTGCAGAAACGTAGATTTTTTTTGAACCACACATACACAGAAGCGCTTTTCGATGTTAAGCGCTTTCGTGTATGTGTGTTCAATGTTTATATATATATATATATATATATATATATATATATATATATATATATATATATATTGTGAAGTACAGTCATGTATCTCAATCCCTTAGGGCAAGACATCTGGACAAAGCCTGACAAAGTGGGGGGACAAAGGGCCAAAAATAGGGACATATTTTAAATCACTGGATTTTACAAGCGTAGAAAGTTGATAGAGTAACACGGTTTGTTTTAACATACATTTTCTGAAGGATCTCAAGTCTGAAACCTAAATGCTCGCCATTATTTAGTGACTTAAGTCCTCACATCATCCCACTGATTTGTCAGAAATCCACAAAATGTATGTAGGACAGACCAAAAATATAAAAATATGTACACTTTTTGCAATGCTGATGCATTTGTAAAATTATCAGGCACTACAAGGATATACTTTTAGGGCAAAAAACATCACTGCCAAATTATGACCCAGAACCATTTGAACTGCAGTCAGGGCAACATACCAGTAGGCCAACTGACCTTTTCAGTACAGCAACTGATTTTACACACAGGGTCTGATAGCCAGTCACACACACTACTCCAATATAGACTGGCCCAAATCACAGTGTACCTTGGCCTCTGACACAGACACAGAAACACTACACAATCAAATAAATGCTGAAAGTGTCACATGATGTGTCACAATCTTACCATACAAACATATGCAGCTGATAGACCAGCAGCAACTGTAGCAGCATGCACAGTCAGTTAAACAAAGATCTATGACACTCACATCTGCTTGTCTCCTTATTCACCCCAACACACATTTATACAGTACACTGCTACACAATCTGAATGCCTGTTAACAATGGCTAGACATTTTGGCTAATGAAAAAGAAATCCAGCTGTTATGGATGCAATTAGTACTCTAACAGCAGATCCTCACTGTCTGAATGGTTAGGACATCAGAACTTGTATGTAAGGTGCAAGCTTTAAACCCTGACCATTCAACTTTTTACATATGATAGGGAAATATTGTAAATGTTTATTATTTCATTTGTATACATTGGAATATGTTAACTGTGATGATTCATCTTGGCCAGAAGCCCATATGTAGTGGAGACCATTGTCCACATCAAGTCACAGCTGTTGCTGCAGAAGAAATGGAGAGATATGGTCCTTTCCTACATCCGTCCTGCACATCCCTAACTTCCTGGCATATTTTTCCCACTGCTTGCCCCCATTTCACCTTTTTCTGTCAGCTTTTTTAACTTTTCTTTTCTTTGGAATTAGTGTGGTATTACATGTATATAACATATATATCATGCAGTGCAGTGATACCTCTCAACCTGCTACTACAAGATATCTGGACATAGCCTGACAAAGTGTGTGTGTGTGGGGAGGGGGCAAACATAAGGACATATTTTAATTATTGATTTTATAAGCTTAGAAAGATGCTAAAGTAACATGGTTTGTTTTAACATACATTTTCAGAAGGATCACATGTCTGTAACCCAAATGCTTGTGATTATTTAGTGACTTCAGCCCTCACATCATCCCAGTGAATTCTCAGAAATCCACAAAATATATGGGGAACAGACCAAAAATATGAGCCAGAAATCTAGATATTCTGTGAAAATCTGGACAGTTGATAGGTATGAGTGCAGTCATGTAACATTAGGGAAAAAACACAGAGCTGCCAAACATGTCACCCAACTCCTTCTGAACTACAGTCAAAGGAACATAACACTACACCAAATCAGCTCTGGGGAATTGCTGATGCATTTGCCAATATATCATGCACTACATGGATGTAACTGTAGGGAAAAACAGACTTCAGTGAGAAATTGTCTATGCAGAACCATTTGCACTGCAGTCAAAGCAACATACCAGTAAGCCAACTGACCTCTGGAGTATAATGACTATTTTAACAAACATATCCTGATTGCCAGTCACACACTCCTCCTATATATACCTGCCCAATTCACAGTGTACGTGAAATCATGAGGTTTTAAGGGATGTGTTTAAGACTGCCCCTACAAACATACACAGCTGATAGAGCACCAGCAACTGTAGCAGCATGCATCAACAGACAGAAAAGGATCTATGACACTCACACTCATCTGTTTCCCTACTCAGCCTAACAAACATTTACACAGTACACTGCTACACAATCTTAAAAGTCTGTTAACAATGGCCAGACATACATACCTCTCACCTGTACAGATTTCCACACAATGTCCTGGTTTTTACCTCATATGTATAGCCTGTTCCCCATAACATTTATTCCTTACTCATCCTGACAGACATTTGCACAGTACACTGCTACGCAATATGAAAGTTTGTTGCAAGGGCCAGACATTTAAAATACCTCTCAACTGCACAGTTTCTGCAGAATGTCCATGTATTTGGCTCATATTTATGGCCTGTTACTCATAACATGTCTGGGATTCTGCTAAATCACTTGATTGATATCAGGAATGAAGTCACTAATGAGAGATATACCATAGCTCTCAACCTCTAAGAGTATGACATTTGGACAAAGCTTGATATAATTGGAGGACAAAGGTCAACAATAGGGACATATTTTAAATATTAGTGTTATAAACTTAAAACATTGCTGGAGTGACAGGGTTTGTTTTAACATACATTTTCTGAAGGATATGAAGTCTGAAATACAAATGGATGTCAGTACTTATTGACTTCGATCCACAGATCATCCTAGTGATTTGACAAATAAAATTGTATGAGGAACAGGCCACAAATAAGAGCCAGACTTCTGGACATTCTGTGAAAATCTGGACAGTTGACAGGTATGTCATATACGTATCAGTTTTAGACTTCAAATCACACAGAAAATGCATGTATGTCCAAACAAACCCTGTTAATCTAGCAAGTTTCTAACTGTGTAACAGCAATACTTACAATCTGTCCCTAATTTTGGAGCTTTGTCCTCCATTTTGTTGGGCTTTCCCCACATTGTTTGTGGTAAGAAGTTGAGAATCTCCAACACCTCCATAATGTCATCCTCACAGGCAAGGAAAAGGGGCAAATCCCACATAAAGGACTTAATTATAGCATTGTGTTGCCATGCCATTGGCTAATGCAGACAACACAGCTGTTCTGGATGCAATTAGCAAGTGGGAGACACCAGTTAGTGCAGAGGCCATCACCTGCTCATGAGCATTACCTACAAAAGGCAAGCCGCTGCCTATGCAAAACAGATCTGAACCTTTCTACAAAAAGCCAGACTGCAACTACACAAACCTAAACATTTGCATTACTCTGAGAAATATCTTCAGCACTATAACAGGTATGTCAATCATTTAAGCATGTAATGGAATGTAGAAGGGGGGATGCAATAATGTGAAATAGGAAGTTAAACAGTAGACAGTAGTAATTGCTCACATATGACTACTACTGGAGTGTATGTTGTACAATACTGACTGTGACACTGCCAGGCCAGCTAACTGGGATTTTGTAAATATTCATATGCCACCTGTGAATGCTACTATGATACATATGCTTGTCTTAGAAATGTAAGAGACCTATATAGGGTATGTGCATAGTAAACAACTGGTTCAGAAGTGTGTGTGTGTTGAACTGTATGTTATATACTGAGCTCACACCTCTCAACTGTCCAGAGTTTTGTAGACTGACCAATGTCTTCCTCATATTTGTAGCCAATTTCTCATACAGTGGTGTTTTGTCTGGCAAATCAGTAAAGACTGAAGTCATAACATAATAGCATACATTTGAATGCCAGATGTCATATCCTTCAGAGTATTCCTGTGAATGAAAAATCTACTTTGCTAGTAACTAAGTGTGTTACAGCTAGATTTATAAAGTGTCACTATTTTCTGTCATTTGCCCCCCATTGATGTGTGCCTTTATCCAGATGTCTTGCTCTAACAGGTTGAGGTATGACTGAGCTGCAAGAGTGTAAATACAGTGTGCCATACTGACAAAGAACAGAAGTGTATATCAAGTATTACCTGTGCACATGTATGTATTAATAGGTGTATCTGGAAGCCTCAAACATATAGGCATATGCTGCAAAATGCCAGATAAATAAGCTGTACTTATTTTACAAATGTGTAATCTTAGTTTCAGTGCATCAAACAGACATAAATGTCTACAGCTACAGGTTGTTGTATAGCCTTCAAACATAAATAATTACTACGAAAAATGAAGTACAGGTCACTGCTGAAATCTTCTTTGTTGAATCTCCTTTTAAAAAAGTAGCTTTAATTCGAGATCTTCAAGCAGATATGAGGATGAAGGATTATTCAAAATAAGAAGTAATCAAAAGTGAATTTCGTGAGTAAGTTACTTTCTTTTTGTTATTTTTGTTTTTGGTACAACAGGTCTTCAGCATAACTTGTTATTTTTGCTTGTGCCATAAATAATTACTAGGTTGATTATAATTGCTAAGTTGAAATTGCAAAAGTGTTTAACTGTGTTATGACTTCCAGTACTACACACACATCACACAGATATGTACACCTGACACAGAGAAGTATGTTGTTTGCTGTTAGCCTATTACTTTCAGACCTGTCACACACAAACTGCTTGCATGTTGTATATGACCTAGGCAAATGTGACATAATTTACATATATACGGCAATATGGTCTATCTGTCTGATTTTTGTGTGGTCTGCATTGCTCTGAGTATCAGTCATCTCTGCATGTAATTTAGATTTGAAGCTCAGTATTTAAGCTTTGATGACTTGTATTTTGTATGCTATTCTAGTATTATATTTGTTTGGTTATACATATCCTGTTCTATTGTACTTGTCACAGTTCTTGGTTAGGGTCTGTTAACAAAGGTTACCAAAGAATTCCTTTGAAACGTGAATAGCAGCAGTTAAGTAGTGTGTGTAGCTGAGGCACAGCATTGCTCTCTTAATTGCAAATGTCTGTAGTTAGCTGAAATGTTTCTGTGTTGTGCAGTACTCTGAGTATCAGTCATCTCTGCATTTAATCGTTGATTTGCAGCTCTTTAGTTAAGCTTTGGTCACATCTATTTTGTATCTTATTCCAGTATTGCATTTGTTTTGTTAACAGTTTTCTGTTCTGCTGGAGTTGTAAGGGTTCCGCTTTGTTGTGAACAAATATTTGTTGGCATGTGACTTGGCCACCCCTACTACAAATCTCATTTTTAACTCATCTCCCAGTTGTATGTCTTCAGCTTATACTACTGAGTAGACATATATCATTAGGGAGGCCAACCCCCACCCCAAAACCCACCTCACCCCCCTTTGTTTCTCAACCAGCCATTATTGTGTTTCATCCTTTTCCATGTAACGTATGGACAAAAAAAATACATTTTACTGTATGTCTATTCCAACTGTATTACTTCAATTTGCTCTTGCTGCTGTTCTTACAATGGCTCAATTGCACTTATTCTGCTGCATGTATTACTGCTTGTCAGTAGCTTGATGTAATTCTGTTATGCTAAGGCTGTTCATTTAAGCACATGGGCTTCACGCCAGATATTTTACATGAAGTAGGTTTGTGGTCTGCACTGTTGTGGGAGGAGAGGCTACATTATGTCCTTCTGAGCTAGAACTTGCTGGTTAAAGGCTCATTGTGACTGCTCATTTGAACTGTGTTTTTCTGACATTGGTACGCCTTGTTTGTTGTAGCATACACTACATTCTAACCTGCTGAATATAGCTTTGTTTGTATAACTTGAACACTAATCCAGGCCATCTTTTTTGTAGAGGGTTCCCCTGCACCCTAGTGGCAGGAGTGTTCAGTTAGAAGTTGTGTGACTGAAGAGTGCTGGAATGGGGCTCTGTTTTGAGTTTTACTATTGGTTAACTGGTTAATCCGTTTAAATTCGAAATATTTAAGTGTGTATTTGTTCACCTGTGTTACACTGACATAAAAAGTTTTAAAATATCTTTAGCATAGTCTCGTTACAGGGTTTGCTGTAGTCACATCTGTTTGTGTGATTCATGTGTTTCCTACTACTCCATCTACTGTTGTCCAGGGCCTGCCTGCATTTACTGGGAGTAAGTGAACTTGTTGGCACTGGTCTGCCATAGGATATATATAGTTATAGCATAGCTAACAGCTCAGAGACAAGGCTTGATTAGTCACTCCCAGTGTTCCTATTTTACCTTCGTTGTTATGGTATTTAAACCCAGCATGTGCATGGCTTTGTGCTTTTGTGCAGTTTTAACACTTTGGGAGGTATCTCAGTTGCATTTTTTCAATTACCTGCACTTTTGTCTGAGTGAGGGCCTCACCTGCAGGTACTGTCTTGATGTTAGCCAGCCATACTCACACGTATAGGTGCTATCCTCAGATAGTACCCACTCTACTGTCCCTGACCTCTCTTCCACAGATGTTGATAACCAAGGATGGACAATTTCCTGTTCTTTCTCATGCTAGTCCGGTTTATATGGGCATCCTGACAGAGTGTAATCACTGCCTTATGTACACAGACAACTATGTGCTACTACCACCTAGGAACACAATATGTGAGAGATGCAATCACATTACGAATGTGGAATCCTTGCTGTCTCAGTCACATGAGAGTTCATGATTGACAGACCACAATGCATTGCCAGAAATGGCCTTCATCTGTCTCCCCTGGGCTTTAGGCTTCTGGCAAAGGCACTTGCCTTCCCCATAGTGCCTTTTGTAGGTAAAGTCATGAGCAGAAAGTTACCAGCATGGAAGCTTATTATAAATGGAATGTAAAGGTAATCCTGCTAAATGCTAGGAGTTGTAGCATGAAACTGAAGTCATTGCAAGCATTCCTTCTCCTGGAAGATGCTGACATTTGTGCAGTCACTGAAACCTGGTTTGAAGCTGTGGAGAGCACACTAACTTTGCCAGGTTACTCATCCTACCATATTTTTGGACCCCAAATGGAGGGCTGCAAAACCAAAGGAGGTGGAGTTTTAAACATTATCATATACATACACACCTCCAGGCTGGTCAAACAGTATGATGCACAGTAGACATATTAAGTGCAGTTAACTGTCGACAAAACACCTATTCAAATCATTGCTAGCTACAGACCTCAAAACATGACTCTGGAAACCCACTACACCTATCTGGAATTACTTGAAAATGTCAAGATTCAGACCACTACCCTGATCCTGGGTGACTTTAACTATCCAACCAAAGTATGTCTGACTTATTCTACCTGAACATGAATGCACAGAGATTTCTGGGCTTTGTCAATCCCAATGCATTGGACTAGCTGGTCAACATCCCTGTGACAGGTGGAAATATCCTGTACCTGGTCCTAACCAACATGAGTAGCCACTGTAGCACTCCTACAGTGACATCTTCCTTGGTAAGATCTGACCATACAGCCATCACTTTTGAGGTCACCATCTCCCCTGCCTCCCCCCCATTGTCAGGGTAAAACAAAAAATACTTTTCCAAAACTGACTATAAATCTCATTAGAGCAGGTATAAGTAGCTTCACAGCCACTGTCCCATCAGTTGGAACTAGTAGTAATATCCAAGCCTATACCACAATACTATATGGGCACCTATATACCTGTATGGACTCATCAATACCTGACAGGAAAAACTCATCTTCCTCAAGGTAGAGTAAACATCTGTGGTGGACAGCAGCAATACACAAATTCTATAATAGGTGGAAATATTTGCTGTACAGGGGCAAGAGGAGCAGGTGCCAAATTGGAAGTAATCTCACCCTTGTCTGAACAAGCAAATAAGGTCACAGGTGAATTACCCTAAGGCTAATTTTAAGTGCAAATTGGACACATCCACCAAGGCCAATCACAAGGCCTTCTTCACATATGTCTGCAATCTCAGTGTCCACACCCAAGTATGCTCTGTAGTGGTGGTCAATAACGCCACATACACATATGCCATAGATATAGCCAACCTGCTGCAGGCAGGTTAAGTGAGAACTTCACCCACCTGTCCCCCATCAGTAAACAACAACATGCACAGCACCTGTCCCCCTCCCCTCATCATCAGAGAGCAGGTCCGTAATGCCCTCTCAAAAGCAACAAACTGGAGTCTCCATGGGACCTGATACCATCCCTGGCTGCATCCTACATGAACTCAGGTATGAGCTATCAGCTCCATTATACACTGTTGTCAACCAATGCCTGAGCACCAGTGTCATCCCATCTGCATGGAGGACAGACACTGTCATCCCTCTACATAAAGATGGCACATCCACTGACCCAGCCAATCATATGCACATCAGCCTAACTAGCCTGATCTGCAAGGGCATGGACGGCATTATCAAGGACCTTATGAACAGGGACATAGGCAACCTCAAAATGCTTGAGCCCACACAGTTTGGTATTGTCAAAGGGAGATCAGGCATGTTAAACCTGGCCAACATCTTTGAAGCGGTCAACAAACACATGGATGAGGGGAAGACGGTGCACACTGCCTACCTTCACCTAGACAGACCCTCTGACAATAATCCCCGATCAGCCATAATACATAAGTCTACACAGCTAGGTATCAACCTGTATGTTACCAGATAGATAGCTAACTGGCTCAATGATAGTACCCACTCAGTCAAAGTAGTGGCAGCCACCTTTTGTGGTAGACCCTTAAAGAGTGGTGTACCCCAGGGATCAGTCTGGGGGCCTCTACCATTTCAGATATATATTTGTGAGGTTCAAGACCAAATCAGTGGTCTGTGGTTGATCAGGTTTACAGATGACTGCAAGCTTGCCACTGTCTTACATTCCCCTACTGATGTGAGCATCCTCCAATAGGCCCTTACCCAAATTAATGACTAGTACCAGAAGCATTGCCTCAACCTGAATGCTAGGGAATGTATCATTATCCCTGTTGTGGTAGATGTCATCCACACTAATTATGACAGTAATAACAATATACTGAGCATGCAATCAGGAGTAAGGTGACTTGTGCACCAAGGTTGATAGCAACCTGACAGTTTCCCACCGCATTGGCACCAATGTACAGAAGGCTGTCTGCATAGCCCTCCTCACAAATAAGGGAATGTCATCCAGGAACCAGGAGGCCATAACATCCCTGTACTCCACCCTTATCAGACCTATTACCGAGTACAATGGCTCCTTTGGCATGTACCTTGCCAAGCACATGCAGCAGTTGCAGAGACCACAGAGGTTCCTGACCAGGAAAATCCAGGGTCTGCAACACATATTCTATAGAGATAGGCTAAAAGACCTGTCCCTCTACTCCAGCTCATACAGACTGATCATAGGCGGCCTGTGTCTGGCATACAAGGCCATTTCCAAACTAGCCTTGATTGGGTTTCTGCATATCTGTAAGACAAACCCCACTCATGCAACCCATGCGCAAGGCCCTCACCTTGTCTGTGACATGAATAGTACTTGCTGGAAGGATAGATTTGTGTCCCAAACAGTACACTCTCTGTAAAATACACTCCCTACCCATGTCTAGCAGAGTACCTCTATAACCCTCTTTAAAGACTGGGGAAACAGGTGATGACTTTGGAGGGACATGGGCAAAAATCTGGGCTAGACTTATGAGGGCATCCAGGCCAATAGACTAGTATCATCCTATGAACTTATGCACCTAGTACTTTACATGTTTCGTGTATGTACTGCAGACTGTCCTGCAATGTTGTCTGAAATTAATCCCTGTGAGTCTGTACTGTGTTGTTACTGCATTGATAGAGTATTCTCATGTTCCTTTATTACTTAATGTCACATACCGTTAAACCTTGTCATTCTGTCTGGTCTGTATAGCAGTAAGTCAGCTCTTAGAGTACTTGCATATGCACTTAGTGACACTGTATAGCTCACTCCAATAGCCTTGGTGTTGGTCGCACTTACCATTTTGCTAATAGGCTCATCACACAGTAGGATTTGTCACCCTTTGTTGAGGGCCTTACTGTAGCTGTTAAAGAGGTGGATTGTGGCAATCAGAACTATCTTAAAGTCTGGGATAAAGGGCCCATAGGTAGCAAAGTTGTGCCAGACTTTACCAGGAGTGTCTGTGCATGTGTGCATCTGTGCATGTTAACAGAGCGGAGCATGACCTGCACTCATGCAGCAGTCCCAGCAATGTGGAGTGTGTGATTGCCTAGCCTGCAAGAGTGAGGTAACTCTTGAGGGGTATGCATGACACTGGGTAGAGGGTTGGCCTCATAGCCTATAGGTGTACGGTAGATGTTTGATGGGCTGCTATACCCTGGTACAGAACGTCTATGATGTCCCCATCTGCTGCATGTTCCGAATGATGTGAATGATGAATGGTGGATTATGTACATTAATGGTCCTCACTGGGGGGAACATGAAACATCAGGATGAGGAGTGCAATGCATGCTGCAATGCCAGTATGGTGAGACTACCCACACACATACTGTGCTGATAGATGGCAGGGGTGTGATGTGGTTGTTAATGCTCGCAAACATGGATGTGCAAGATCTGTACATTATGGTGCCCAATGTATGAGGTCCTGTGAATTGTTTCTCTGTTCATGTCTTTCAGGTGCAATGTCGATACAGGGATTACCACTCTTTTCAGATGCTGAGACTACAGCAATAGTAGATGCCGTGAGACTGCATCACACCGTGGTGCTCAGCAGAAGCAGACCGTAGCAGCAGCAAAGGACCACCCTATGGAATGACCTATAGAAACCATTATCATGGGTCATCATGGCCATACCTATGAGCAGGACAGGCATAGGGTGACTGACCTTATTCACCATGCCCAACGGAGGGCTGCAGCTGTGGCCAGGGACCGTGCAGCCACAGATTGGGGTCCTGCCATGCAGGCCAAACTGACACCTACACAGGAGTTCTTTGCCAACCTTGGGGCAGCCACCACACCTCAGGAAACCGTCCACACCTCTGTCGTGGAGGTGGGTGTCACCTACACAACAGGTAAGGAGCATCCAGGTAAGATCTCAGAGGATATCACTTCTATAATGTATCATTTATACTGGCATCTTTGGAGTATCCAGAAGCATATGTCAGGTCAAGCTGTATTTGTGGGTGGGGTTTTGTAATGCACACAACTGCAAATCTGTAGTGAATGACAGCAAATTATGTAGTATCAGAGCTTGTACTGTACATGTTCAGAAATTCATCATTTTTCTGTACCAATGCCACATGTGAGTGTGCTGCCAATACCTCTCCCCTAAAAATACATAGGTCCCTCTGATCTGTCTGGGGAACTGCAGCTTGAAGCCAGTGAGTATGGAAATGTCTTGTTGTGGCTCACCAATACCCTAGGCATGTTAAGGGCTTGCATTTTTCCATGCACCCAACTGTTATTCTTAGCCATATTGAAATATGTGCATGTTCACTTGTGTGGGGGTTAACTGCAGTGCATCACTGTGGTCATTCACAGGAGCTATAACATATTGGCAAGTATGTTTCTGTAGGTGTTGCCACTGTGCTATACAGGGGTACATCACTAGTGTGTACACATATGCAGTGTGTGTTAGGTGAAGGTCCATCACATACTACCAGTACTCACATATCTTAGACAGGTATATTAGTAGCAGCATTAGGTGGACATAGCTGCACTGCGTGTTGTTGAGGGCCTGTCCAGAGTGTGTATGCTGTGGTCTGATTTTGTGTCATGCATGTCTTCATTCAAAGACTGTGTGGTCTGTATAATGCCTTTGTGCCACCTCACCTGTATGCATGTGTGTGTGTGTGTGTGTGTGTGTGTGTGTGTGTGTGTGTGTGTGTGTGTGTGTGTGTGTGTGTGTGTGTGCATGTGTCTGTGTGCATGTGTGTGTGTGTGTGTGTGTGTGTGTGTGTGTGTGTGTGTGTGTGTGTGTGTGTGTGTGTGTGTGTGTGTTTGTGTCTATCATCAAACATTATACTGCCGGGCATTAATATACATATTTTACCTTCCCCTCACAGGTGCACATTGGGGTAGCTGACTCTCCCTCTCACAACCTGATGTCAGTGTTTTAGCAAACTCTGATTATGATGGTGGTCATAGTGAGGCACAGGTGGGGTTGTTGGGGGCTGAATCTGTGCCATTGGTTGGTATCCCACTTTCGCCCACAATGTCCCCGCACACAGTCAGTATGCCCACACATACCCAGTCCCCAGCAACCACAGATAATGGACAGTTGGAGGGTGATGGCATAGAACAGGCTAGTGTGGTGACTATGGCAAGTGCGAATGTAGACACTAGTGATAGCCAGAGAGCAGGCGAAGTCCCACACAGGCAGATGGACAGGGGTGCTTGAAGGAGGACTGCTGCCCATCAAGCCCCTGTTGCAAGTGTCACAGTAGGTGTCATCAGATGCATATTTTGGTCCATCATGAAGGCATAGGCACATACTGACTGCAACATCAGACAGATGCTCAGGGTCATGATTGTAGGACTTCCTGCCATGCGTGACGCCCTTCACGGCATTGGTGATGCAGTACATCATTTTGTTGATGTCATGATAGATGGTGGGTGAGACATTGTCATTGCTTGACTGTGCAATGTCTGTCCTGGAGCATGTAGTGGCAGTAGGGAGTTGGCCACATGAATGTATGTCAGCAACAAGATTAGCTGATAGTCCATGGGGCCATGCACATTCACACTCCTGTAGTGGCAGTACCACCAGCACTACCAAAGGGAGTGTGCTGTCCAAACTACAGAGGAACAGGCCATGGGTACATGGTCCTGGCTGGTGCCATCAGGGACATGGATCCAGCAGACAGCAGTCACCATCAGGGAGTAGTACTGCATCTGCCTTTACCTGGTGGTGCCAGTGAGACTCCTGGCAGAACAGGTTCACGTGTCTGTGGCTGGAGATGGTGAACTGTACATCCTGCCATGTACAGTCCATGGCCGTCCAACATACTTCTGTGTAGGGCAACCTCATGGCTTGACTGTGTGCATACAAACACTCACACATCTCTGGCACAGGCAGGTCACCACCAGATACACACAGCACCTCTGTACGTCCCAGTTAGACAACACCTCTCTAAACACACACACATGATGTCAACTGTATGGCCCAGCCTAGGCCTCTGGCTAACCCACACCACACTCTGTGCATATGACAATATCTGTGCTGCATCCCTGTTATCCATACCATAAATGCAAGGACATGCTAATATGGATCTGATGCTCAGGGTGACAATAGTACAGTCTAGTAATGTAATGCTGTGTAAGGTGCTGTGTGCTGACAATTGTTATGGGTGCACATCAAAGTGTATGTGCCTTCTTAGCCATGATGCATTACTGCTGTTAGTATTGCTGACTGAATGTAGTCATGCTGTGTTCTGTTTGTGTTCCAGGTGTCTGTGTGTCTGCAGGCAGTAGGTCTGCTGACATTACCAACCAGGTGTATGGCAGAGTGGAAACACAGTGACCTTTTAATAGCCAAGGTACAGCTGAATACGTACATGTTTACCAGGTGTGTATGCATGCAACAGTGTGTGAGAGACAATTTGGGTGGACAGTGTGATCTTGCACACATAGCCCTTGACACAGCCAGCTAGCCTTCAAACATGTCACCTGGGTGTTTTGTAGCACCAGAGACTCATACATACAGAGGAGGTTACTTGAGCACTTGCACTAGGTCCCTCACAAGCTTAGCCATTACTTTAACGACAACAGATTCACCTATCACCTGTTGCACCTGCCATTTCTTTCCCTTCCACTCAACCTTGATGCAGTTGATGAGGGTATGCATGGTACTCTGTGTGAAAGGTTTGGCTTATGTATTCCTGACACAGGTAACAGGCACACACAGTCATAATCCTGTACATGGGGCAGCTGTTGATGGGCTGAGCACAGCCCTACCTGCCCAGTCTTACAAATGATAGTGCTAGATACATAACACAAATACCACAGAGATAACGTAGTGTTGCAGTGTCTGCCCCTACTATTCAAGTGAGTGACAATTACAGGGGCTGTTAGGATTGCCAATGATGGCTTCAGAGGCCCTTAGCATGGTAGAGCCATCTGACACATACACTGCTGCATGGGGACATGCATTGAAACACACATGCACATAGAGTTGACACTTCTCAGATCAGATGACCTTACATATCTGTTTATGTACAATACACAGTGATATGACCATTGCATGCACCACAGTGCCTTTCTGTTAGAAACTGTGTACCTGTGCTTATAAGGTGGATGACAACTGTATGTGCTAACACTAGGTTGGTAATGGAGGAGTTCACATGGTGCAAGAGGCACACAAAATGGTATAGCCATCACATACACACAGTAAAGACAGCCACAGGGGATGTGCATACCGAAACACAAACACAGTTGGCAACAGACCGATTAGTAACCCTATGTATCCACTTGTATGTACTATAGTGCTATGTACATATTACATGCTCCACATAGATTATATGCCTGTGACATAACCCACTACCTCTTACAACATGTAATCTTTTGAATGCCTTCATGGATGGTGGGATAAACCACAAGAAATAGCAACTGGTCTCATCTATTGCTCCTACAAACCTGGACAAGTAACAGATGTTGTATTTCAGTCAGGTACAATATCTGATGCTGGCATGTCTGTCACTATGGTAACTGTGACCTATTTGGCAATGCTATCACATAAATGCCCATAGTTAGCGGACACAGACCACATATATGTTGCAAACATCTGGATATTCCATATACATCTGTGCAGATGACTGGCATGGGCTGTATAGTTTAACATGGTGCATGTGAGGCAGATGCCATTAACAGGGGCTTTAAAGTAATGCCATGGAGAGGGGGTCAACAGGCCTTTGAATGGTATAACCTACACACTCACAACAGCCACAGGGGATATGCTTCACATACACTACTATAGTTGTCAGCATTGAGATTAGAACCCCTATCTATCTAATTGTTTGTTCTATAGTATTACAGAGTTATTGCAAATGCCACAGAGCTTAGAGGGCTGAAGAATGACATCAGCAGGCCTTGTAAAGTAGAGCAATGGGAAGTGTACTGGGGATACACACCTCAAAATGGTATAACCCACACACCCAGAAGATATGATTCTCACCCAAATGCACACACAGGTGCCAGTATTGAGTTTAGAACCCCTACCTAAGTATGTGTACTACAGTTTACACAGTTATCACATGCACCATGGAGCTTACATGATTTCACATTGTCCCAAGGTACTTCTAAGGTGAATTACATCAAGAGCCCTTGTAAAGTAGGGCACTCGGAAGTGTTGTGGGTGGGAAAGTTCTCAAAATACTTTATCCTACAAACATACACACTTACAAACACATTTCCACACACTTACACACATTTGCCAGAACTGCGAGTAGAACCCCTGCCTATCTCATTATTTGTATTATACTGTTACATAGTTATTGCATGCACCACAGAGCTTATATGGCTTAAGTCTGTCCAAAGGTACTTTTAATGTGAGTGACATCAACAGGACTGCTAAAGAAGGGCACTGGGAAGTGTACTGGGTGGGAATGGCCTAGAAGTCTTTCACCTACAAACAAACACAAACACAAGCACAAACACACACACATACTTGCCAGGACTGAAATTAGAACCCTTACTTATGTAGTTATTTGTCCTATAGTATTAAGCAGTTATCGCATGTGCCATAGAGCTTATAGGGCTGACAAGCGTCTAAAGGTACTTCTAAGTTGAATGACATCAGCAGATCTTGTAAAGGAGAGTGGGAAAGGCCTTTTAATACTTAAACCTACAAACACACGCACACACAAACACACACACACACACACACACACACACACACACACACACACACACACACACACACACACACATAGACACACACACACAAAGGCTGGTGATGTGATATTACAACGTCCACCTCAGTACTGTTACACAATGGAGCTCACCTTCATGCTGGCATGTGTGACTGGTTACAACCGATATGCAGCTGTCCGCAGCAGGACATCACTCTATGCTATTCAGGGTATCCCTGTGTATGACTCATTCTCTGTGTGTGTCTCTCTCTCTATCACTGTCTGTCTCTATCTTTCCCATGTCTATGTGTGTGTATGCTTGACATATTGTTATATGTTGCCCATATATATTTCTGTGTATCACATGCAACAGATGCAGATATATCACATATGGGTCAACTACAGCTAGCTGAAGGTAATCCTGTCTGATGGGTATGTGTAGAGACAGTTAAAGTGTACATAGCTGTCTGTATGCAAAGACATACATGCACAATACAGTTATATAGTCTGATGTAGGTTTTGACATGGGCTGTAATTCCCTAAGTGTAGGAACATGCCCAGTATGACCTTCTATAGTAAGATTGGGACTCCATTCCAGATATAGTTGTACTCCAGTCCAGGGTTTTGTGTGCTACAGCCATAACTCTCAATCTGTTAGTGCAAGATATCTGGAGATAGCCTGCCAAAATGGGGGGACAATAGCCCAAACATAGGGAGATACTGTAATTATTAATGTAGGAAGTTGCTAGAGGTACAGGGTTTGTTTTAGCAGACATTTTCTGACATATATGACGTCTGACATTGAAATGTATTGTATCATTACCCACTGACAGAAATCCTCAGATCATCACAGTGATTTATCAGAGAAATACAAGATGTATGATGCACAGACCAATATTATGAGGCAAACTATAAACATTATTGCCCAATCCAGCCAGTTGAGAGATGTGGCTACAGCCAATTGACTGATGAAGCTGTGTAAACAGTCCAGCACCTTGGTGATATACTGGCTGGGGATCTCCTGCTTGTGTGGTATTTTGACCTGAAAGGTCATGTGCTGGTGTGGCCATACCTCTCAACTGTACAGTTTTTCTGCAGATTGCCCAGATGTCTGTCTGTTTTTGTTCATTTTTCATAAACTTCTGGTTTTCTGGCAAGTTAATGGCAAATAATTAAAGACTGACATTAGAAAATAATGACAGACATTTGTGTTTTAGACGTCATAACCTTCAGACAATTACTGTTATTGCAAAACCTGTTATTCTACCAATTTTCTAAGTTTGTAAGAGCAATATTTAAAACATGTGCCTATCATTGGGCCTTTATCCCACTTTTATTTATGACCTTGTCTAGATGTCTTGCTGTAAGAGGTGTGGGTGTGGGTACAGAGTGCATTCTACTGAGCAGAGATGTCCATTATATGTGTCGTATATTCCACATAGCACTTTGATTTCCAGGTATGTCAGTGTCAGATCAGTACTGACTAATGTGGTGAACCACTGACAGAAACTTGTGTATAGGTTGATAGGTTGATATGAGATTAGTAGGCTATTGGCCCTGAAGCCCTTATAACCCTCGCAGATGAGAGTGTAGCCCATGTTAAGACATGTCAGCACCCAGAGCCCCTGTTCAGAAGGGACACAGGTGGAATCACAGGACTGTATTTTCTGTTTCCCTTACACTTATACAGTGAGCACTTCACTAAGGGTATTGAGGCACTTGGCTTGATGTGGACAGGGAGTATATTACAAAGACTGGGGAGTGTGTGGGACACGTGTCTGTCACACCAAGAAGCTCTATTGATATCACATACCAGGTTCATGTTCTGCCTACAGGTTGGGTTGGCCTTGACTTCCAGATGTCAAACAGTCCCATCAAGGCAGGATCTGGATTGCTTTGTATGCCAGAGAGGGGTTATCTCTGTGGAGTCTGTATGGAACTGAGTGCAGGGACAGTGCTGTTAGCCTGTCTGTGTAGGGTAGGTGTTTGTGGTCCTGCATTCTCCCAGTGAAGAAACTTTGTGGTCTCTCCAGCTGCTGCATGTGCTTTGCGAGGTACATGCTGAAAAGGGAGTTGAACAAAATAAATGGCCTCAAAAGGTTAGCATACATGGATCTTATGAGCTCTTTGCCCCTGGATGGGATACTCTTATGTTTGAGTTGTCCCATCTATGAAGTTTTCTGTATAATGGGAGCAACATGGTGCTATCAACCTGGGTGGCCCGATGCCTCACTAATGATTGTGTATGTAGGGCATTGTTACTAATTTGATACTATGTGGGGACGTCAGTCTCCACAAAGGATGATGAGGCATCTACAGGCATTCAGCTTGAGGCCATGTTTCTGGCATCAGTCATTTGTTTTGGTGAGACCCTCTAGTGGGAAGTCCACATCACTTTAGGTATTGATGACTGTTCCCAACTTGCAGTCATCTGCTAACTTGGTCAGCCATAGGCCAGTGTTTTGCTTGCACCTCATGGAAGCATATCCCAAATACCAGAAGCCCCCAGACCAATCCCTGGTTTATGCCACTCATTACGGGTATACTGTTTGAATTGGCTACCCCTATTATGATTATGCGGGTTCTATCAATGAACCAGTTTGCTACCTATCTGGTAACATATGGATTGCTGCCTAGTTGACAGAGTTCATGTACTATGGCCAAGTGGGGAATAGTGGGGAATAGTGTGTAAGACTTTTCCCAGGTCATGGTAGCCAGTGCACCATCTTTCCGTCATCCATGCCTTTGTTGGCTGCCTCAGGGAAGTCATCCAGAGTTCACTGACATACCTCCCCTGAGAAAGGCAGACTGTGTAGGGTAATGTATTTGAATTTAGTCAATGTTCCTGTTAATGAGATCCACGATAATCCATTGCATGGCCTTGCAGATCAGGCTAGTTAGGTTGATGGGTCTTTCATTTCCTGGATCAGTGAACACTCCACCTTGGTGTAAAGGGATGACAGTGGCTCTCTGCCACTCGACTGTGACAAAGACAGTACTCAGGCTTTGGGTGTGTGAGGTGCATATTGATGCTGCCAGTTCATGCCTGGGTTCATGTAGGTTGCAACGTGGAATGTATTTAGGTCCCATGGAGGCTGTCTTCTTGACTTTGAGAGGGCAGTGATGCCATGTTCCCTAGTGATAAGGGTTGGGTGTTCAGGTACTGGGGATGTACTGCTTTCCTGATAGGAGGCAGACGGGAGACATTTACACTGTATCGCTCAGCCAGTGGATTGGCTATATCTACAGCATTTGTGTATGTGGTGTCCTTGACCACCAGTTCTGCACAGATTTGGGAGCTTCCTTTTGGAATGCACGCACATGTGAGGAAGGCCTTAGGATTGTCTGTCTTAGATTTGGGCAATTTGGATTTGGAGTTGACTTTAGTGGATTTCACTGGTGCTCTTATTTGTTTGTTCAGGCTAAGCGGTAATTACTTCCAATTTCCGCCTGCTCCTTTTCAGACCTGGACAGCAATGTTATTCTTTTGTTATATAGTTATTTTATTGCAGATGTTTATGGACAGGTTTACTCTCCCTTGTGTATGGTGATGTTGTCCTGTCAGGTATTCCTGATTCTGTGCATCTCTATATATATGCTGGCATAGTAGTTTTGTGTACATTTGGAAGTTGGTTCCTGTTCCTCTAGTGGGGTAGGGGGTTGTTCAGCTGTTTATACCATCCCTCTGTTGATTGTGATCAGCTTGTGGGACATTTTCCTTTTACCATGGCTGGGGGGGGGGGTCAGAAGATATGGTGATATGACATGTGACTCCTTTTCTGTTGGGTCTTGCCATGGAGGATGATACCATGTGGAGTATGTATGAAACTGAGTGCAGGGACAGTGCTGTTAGCCTGTCTGTGTAGGGTAAGTGTTTGTGGTCCTGCATTCTCCCAGTGAAGAAACTTTGTGGTCTCTCCCGCTTCTGCATGTGCTTTGCGAGGTACATGCTGAAGGGGAGTTGAACAAATAAATGGCCTCATAAGGTTAGCATACATGTATCTTATGAGCTCTTTGCCCCTGGATGAGATACTCTTATGTTTGAGTTGTCCCATTTATGAAGTTTTCTGTACAATGGGAGCAACATGGTGCTATCAACCTGGGTGGCCCGATGCCTCACTAATGATTGTGTATGTAGGTCATTGTTCCTAATTTGATACTATGTGGGGACATCAGTCTCCACAAAGGGGATGATGAGGCATCTACAGGCATTCAGCTTGAGGCCATGTTTCTGGCATCAGTCATTTGTTTTGGTGAGACCCTCTAGTGGGATGTCCACATCACTTTAGGTATTGATGACTGTTCCCAACTTGCAGTCATCTGCCAACTTGGTCAGCCATAGGCCAGTGTTTTTGGCTTGCACCTCATGGAAGCATATCCCAAATACCAGAGGCCCCCAGACCAATCCCTGGTTTATGCCACTCATTACGGGTATACTGTTTGAATTGGCTACCCTATTATGATTATGCGGGTTCTATCAATGAACCAGTTTGCTACCTATCTGGTAACATATGGATTGCTGCCCAGTTGACAGAGTTCATGTACTATGGCCAAGTGGGAATAGTGTGTAAGACTTTGCCAGGTCATGGTAGCCGGAGTGCACCATCTTTCCCTCATCCATGCCTTTGTTGGCTGCTTCAGGAAGTCATCCAGAGTTCACTGACATACCTCCTGAGAAAGGCAGACTGTGTAGGGTAATGTATTTGAATTTAGTCAATGTTCCTGTTAATGAGATCCACGATAATCCATTGCATGGCCTTGCAGATCAGGCTAGTTAGGTTGATAGGTCTTCATTTCCTGGATCAGTGAACACTCCACCTTGGTGTAAAAGGATGACAGTGGCTCTCTGCCACTCGACTGTGACAAAGACAGTACTCAGGCTTTGGGTGTGTGAGGTGCATAATGATGCTGCCAGTTCATGCCTGGGTTCATGTAGGTTGCAAAGTGGAAAGTATTCAGGTCCCATGGAGGCTGTCTTCTTGACTTTGAGAGGGCAGTGATGCCATGTTCCCTAGTGATAAGGGTTGGGTGTTCAGGTACTGGGGATGTACTGCTTTCCTGATAGGAGGCAAACGGGAGACATTTACACTGAATCTCTCAGCCAGTGGATTGGCTATATCTACAGCATTTGTGTATGTGGTGTCCTTGACCACCAGTTCTGCACAGATCTGGGAGCTTCCTTTTGGAATGCAGACACATGTGAGGAAGGCCTTAGGATTGTCTGTCTTAGATGTGGGCAATTTGGATTTGGAGTTGCCTTTAGTGGATTTCACTGGTGCTCTTATTTGTTTGTTCAGGCTAAGGGGTGATTACTTCCAATTTCCGCCTGCTCCTTTTCAGACCAGGGCAGCAATGTTATTCTTTTGTTATATAGTTATTTTATTGCAGATGTTTATGGACAGGTTTACTCTCCCTTGCGTATGGTGATGTTGTCCTGTCAGGTATTCCTGATTCTGTGCATCTCTATATATATGCTGGCATAGTAGTTTTGTGTACATTTGAAAGTTGGTTCCTGTTCCTCTAGTGGGGTAGGGGGTTGTTCAGTTGTTTATACCATCTCTCTGTTGATTGTGATCAGCTTGTGGGACATTTTCCTTTTACCATGGCTAGAGGGGGGGTCAGAAGATATGGTGATATGACATGTGACTGCTTTTCTGTTGGGTCTTGCCATGGAGGATGATACCATGTGGAGTATGTACGAAACTGAGTGCAGGGACAGTGCTGTTAGCCTGTCTGTGTAGGGTAGGTGTTTGTGGTCCTGCATTCTCCCAATGAAGAAACTTTGTAGTCTCTCCAGCTTCTGCATGTGCTTTGCGAGGTACATGCTGAAGGGGGAGTTGAACAAAATAAATGGCCTCATAAGGTTAGCATACATGGATCTTATGAGCTCTTTGCCCCTGGATGGGATACTCTTATGTTTGAGTTGTCCCATCTATGAAGTTTTCTTTACAATGGGAGCGACATGGTGCTATCAACCTGGGTGGCCCGATGCCTCACTAATGATTGTGTATGTAGGGCATTGTTGCTAATTTGATACTATGTGGGGACGTCAGTCTCCACAAAGGGGATGATGAGGCATCTACAGGCATTCAGCTTGAGGCCATGTTTCTGGCATCAGTCTTTTGTTTTGGTGAGACCCTCTAGTGGGATGTCCACATCACTTTAGGTATTGATGACTGTTCCCAACTTGCAGTCATCTGCCAACCTGGTCAGCCATAGGCCAGTGTTTTTGGCTTGCACCTCATGGAAGCATATCCCAAATACCAGAGGTCCCCAGACCAATCCCTGGTTTATGCCACTCATTACGGGTATACTGTTTGAATTGGCTACCCCTATTATGATTATGCTGGTTCTATCAATGAACCAGTTTGCTACATATCTGGTAACATATGGATTGCTGCCTAGTTGACAGAATTCATGTACTATGGTCAAGTGGGGAATAGTGTGTAAGACTTTTGCCAGGTCATGGTAGCTGGAGTGCACCATCTTTCCCTCATCCATGCCTTTGTTGGCTGCCTCAGGGAAGTCATCCAGAGTTCACTGACATACCTCCCCTGAGAAAGGCAGACTGTGTAGGGTAATGTATTTGAATTTAGTCAATGTTCCTGTTAATGAGATCCATGATAATCCATTGCATGGCCTTGCAGATCAGGCTAGTTAGGTTGATGGGTCTTTCATTTCCTGGATCAGTGAACACTCCACCTTGGTGTAAAATGATGACAGTGGCTCTCTGCCACTCGACTGTGACAAAGACAGTACTCAGGCTTTGGGTGTGTGAGGTGCATAATGATGCTGCCAGTTCATGCCTGGGTTCATGTAGTTTGCAACGAGGAATGTATTCAGGTCCCATGGAGGCTGTCTTCTTGACTTTGAGAGGGCAGTGATGCCATGTTCCCTAGTGATAAGGGTTGGGTGTTCAGGTAATGGGGATGTACTGCTTTCCTGATAGGAGGCAGACGGGAGACATTTACACTGAATCTCTCAGCCAGTGGATTGGCTATATCTACAGCATTTGTGTATGTGGTGTCTTTGACCACCAGTTCTGCACAGATCTGGGAGCTTCCTTTTGGAATGCACACACATGTGACGAAGGCCTTAGGATTGTCTGTCTTAGATTTGGGCAATTTGGATTTGGAGTTGACTTTAGTGGATTTCACTGGTGCTCTTATTTGTTTGTTCAGGCTAAGCGGTAATTACTTCCAATATATTGTAAATGTTTATTATTTCATTTGTATACATTGGAATATGTTAACTGTGATGATTCATCTTGGCCAGAAGCCCATACAAACACAGTTGGCAACAGACCGATTAGTAACCCTATGTATCCACTTGTATGTACTATAGTGCTATGTACATATTACATGCTCCACATAGATTATATGCCTGTGACATAACCCACTACCTCTTACAACATGTAATCTTTTGAATGCCTTCATGGATGGTGGGATAAACCACAAGAAATAGCAACTGGTCTCATCTATTGCTCCTACAAACCTGGACAAGTAACAGATGTTGTATTTCAGTCAGGTACAATATCTGATGCTGGCATGTCTGTCACTATGGTAACTGTGACCTATTTGGCAATGCTATCACATAAATGCCCATAGTTAGCGGACACAGACCACATATATGTTGCAAACATCTGGATATTCCATATACATCTGTGCAGATGACTGGCATGGGCTGTATAGTTTAACATGGTGCATGTGAGGCAGATGCCATTAACAGGGTCTTTAAAGTAATGCCATGGAGAGGGG